>NC_060248.1:84878992-85182022 GCF_921293095.1 Ischnura elegans
GGAGGTTGTTTACGTAACAATTAAAGGAAAGAGCTAAAAAGCACACTCCAGATGGTGTGCAGCGTCAACTTCTCCCTTCCTCCCTCCCGCCCAAAGACTGCCTCCGTACCCAGCTCGCACCCACTCCTCTCTTCGGCGAAGTATGAGTCATTCGCAAGGCAAGGGGAGGTACGAGCGAGTTCGAGCACATAGTTGCTGGCGGAATGAAAATGAAAAAAAATGAGGAGGTTTGCCGGCGTAAACGCTGTGATGGCGCCACCGGACGTCACTCACACCATGCGCGTACCGAAAGTGAAGGAAATTATCGCAGTAGAATTGCCATTTGCACCATACGTGTACCGATACTGAAGGCAATTATCACTGTGGAATTCAAGGTATGGACTGTGTGGGAGAATACTCTCTAACTTCGTATATCGAGACTCAACGAAATTAATTTCTTTCGTTCCCGAATTAATTTTTAAAAAATATATAAATTGATTACTATATTTTCATGGTATATTTAACGTAAGATATTCATGACGCACGTTTAGCTTATGGAATGACTATCAAATTACCAGTATAGGCAGTCTTGATTGAAGATTAATGATATAATTACGATAGTAAATTCAAGAAACGGATTGCAGGTTGGAAAGATATGAGATGCCATGATTTCTCCGAGTTATCTCGTAAAAAAGCAGTTGCCACCAATGTATATTTAATCAAATGCTACTCTCGCTTGGATCACTGACACCGGAAAGGTTACATTGGTACCTATACACTTGTCGTGCCATATGCCCCCTTCGTGTGACGCACGTTCATTCTCTCTGAAGAGGTGGTATTCTACTTACCGGCACGGGGCACCTGGCCCTTTACCGGTATATATATTCCGGACAAAATTTGAGGATCATCGTCGTCGTCGTGTTTCGCTTGGATCTTTTAAGAAAATTTTGTTTCCGCGTTTATCTTTCAATGAATGCTTACCTAGCATCATCAGATTTATTTTTAAAATAGCGTGTTGTAGGTATGTAGACCGTGGCCGTGTTAGACACAGTTCATGCTTCATGGAAGCTCTCACCAGCTGCATGTTTGTGCACGTGTTTTGTATTGTTTTAAGTATCGAAGGACATTGTACGTGCAACTGATTATCCACCCCTTGCCAATCACTCTTGGGATTGCTAAATGGACGCTATATATTTTGGTAAGCGAAGTTGACTTCATATTTTCCATTTATATTTCCTTTGGTAGTTTTTTACTATTCGTAAATGCATTAGCAAAATATGCTTGCTAAGCTTTTAAAATTATATTTCTGGTAACTTCGGGCTTTTTTTGTGAAATTTGTCCATTATAATTAAACGGATGGAAGCCAATTAAAGGGATGAAAGCTTTTCAAAGTTAATTAATGATGATTACGAGGCTCTAACCGGATTTCTTAACGTAGATACATCTTTTGTATCTCATTCTTTCAACTATGTTAATCCTGGATCGTGTCTATTAAACGTCATAAGTCAACCTTGTAGACTTCTAATCTTTTACTTTCAAATTATCCCATCAAAATTTAACCAGCTACCAAAATTGGTAGTGTAAAGGCGAGAAATCCATCGTTATCTGAGGGTTAAAGATCCAATTGCTAACCAGCTACCCATATTGGTGACGTAAAGGAGTAAAATCCTTTGTGATCTGGGAGTTAAAGATCCCATGGCTAACCAGCTACCCACGTTGGAGGCGTAAAGGTGTAAAAACCTTTGTGGTCTGAGGGTTAAAGATCCCATCGTGATCTTCGTCCATTTAAAACTCCCACTCGAAGAGTCAATCCTGTTTTAAAGGTCCTCTCCAAATAAGTACATCCATGCGTACGTTCGTTGTGCACACGTGCTACGCTACGTATCGCGCCCACGCTACCCTCCCCTCGCCCCCATACTCCGCGATCCTCTCGTTCTTGGCTT
Source organism: Ischnura elegans (assembly GCF_921293095.1). Classification (NCBI taxonomy): domain Eukaryota; kingdom Metazoa; phylum Arthropoda; class Insecta; order Odonata; family Coenagrionidae; genus Ischnura; species Ischnura elegans. The sequence continues at coordinate 84,880,915 of NC_060248.1, forward strand.
CCTTCCACAGCAAAGGATCGCTCGTCTCGGGAGGGCGTCTTTGTCTCATTCACCGTCTAGCGCGCCGCTTCTGGCGTCACGTCCTGTGCCGTCTCCACGATGCGGAACACCCGCCGCGCCGCCGACGAAGAATTGTGCTCTCCCGGGCAGTAAAAATTTGGCTCCGGGAGACAATCGGAGGAAATGGGGACCACGGGCGTAATCAGTCAATAAGCGAATGTCTGCGCGGGTGTGTCTTTGAATCTAGAGAAAACGATTACGAAAGTTCGAGCACACTTTACTCCAATTTCCTATTCGCCCAGAGGGAAAACGATACCTGTGTCACTCCAATCGGAAGTACGTAGTGACATTTATTTAGTGGCATAAATAACATCTGGCGTGACTGATCAGCCTTGACATCCACTGAAATTCATAAATCAATTCTGGCCATATAAAGGCTTCCGAATTATTACAGAATATAAAGAGATTATTCTCAAGAGAACACTCCGTAGTAATTGAATAACTAAGATGAAAGCTGTCGACAATGGAATATTCTTGCGTAAATAAGATCGGTTCATTATTTTGACGAACCGGTCTTCTGATTATCCGAATGCTGACCACCCTGATATACTGCAGTTATTTACAGTTTTATGTCATTTTTGACCTTAATTCAGTATTCTCTATTTCTATAGAAATTGGAAAAATCGTTAGCCCTTTCGTTTTTAATCAAAATTAACTTCTGGGCGCTATATCAGATCGATATTATTCCGGTCCATGCATGCTGAGGTACACTGCCATGTATTTGTTTTTCTTGAAAATCATACTTGTCCAGAAGACTTCTCATTACCAGAGTCCAGATCCACGTAGCCTGTAGATTTTAATGACAATGTGATTTTCAGATGTCTTTCCTATTATTATGATAGGTTATAGTGGGAGCCCATGAGGCGATTCAGACTTTTCTATGGTGTGTGGAATCATTCTTGCGTCTGCTGTGTGAAACTTCTTCATGACAGTGCTTGGGTAAAATTTTAATTTTGCAATACCCTGCACTGAATTGTTTCGTCGAAGAATAAAATCGTATGACATAAAATTGCATTCCATCCCTGGGTTTTTCTAATCCTTGTCTGTGCTTAGTGGTACTTCATGCTTACCAACTTCTCTCAATGATGCAAAAAGACCCTTTTTGGACAATTTACGTTTTTATAAAAGATCGCAAGCTTTCTCGGTGAATACTATTAAAAACTTATTATTTAATATATTTATTATTATTTATTGTTTATTGGGTCTTAAACAGCCTTACCCGGTGCCAAACCCGAGAAAATTTTGTCAATTATCATTTTCGTATATAATTTCTGCATAGCTATTGTCTTTACGGCCTGCACTATTTGATTAATTTGAAATGCACCATACAGCCGCGGTGTAAATATTGCCACTTGGCCCGACATTTAATATCACGATATTATGTGATGCTTAGGTGATTCAGACTTTTTGATGGTATGGGGAATCATTCTTGCGTCTGCTGTGTGAAACTTCTTCATGATAGTGCTTGGGTAAAATATTAATTTTGCAATACCCTAATCGATTAGATCGACAGCCGGAAGATGAAAATACGTCGTTTAAATTTATGAGCGAGTTGAAGATAGTTTTATATCCATGCTCTTCGATGCCAAAGAGAGATTTTATGACCTAAATATCTACTACGTGCAATACATAGAACTGATATCTATCTCTCTTCCGGATTTAGGTTAATTGTGCAATTGACTAGCATTATGCATATTCAGCGACCGACTTTTTTTTACTATAGAACAGGATAGTCTTCATAACCGAACGATAAAAGTTTTTAATCTCTGGCATGTATCACATTTCTATTGATCATTTTTCCGAAAATATCCTTAAATCTTTAAGCAGCCCGAATCTTTGGATCAGGCGATCAATCAATTTACCCTGAGCAAACCTTCTTGGAGGCACATTAGCATGGATCGTCGGTGAAGTCTTAAGTCGGACAAGTAGATGCTTGATCAGTCTTCATTTGAATACATAAATAGGTCTTTTCCGGAGTGACCTGGAAGTTGAGGACCTATTTAGTGGCGCTGTCGATTGCTTTTCCTGATGAAAATAAAGCTTTCTTTCATAGAGAGATCGAAGTGTGCCGGAAGCCACGTGCTGATATTTTTCCTTGCAAAACGAACTTAAGTATTTACTGATACGAAAGGGAATAGCAATTTTTTAAAGGAGGTATGGCAAGAATTTATTTTTTCACCCATGTATCCAGTGGAGGATCTAAAGTGAGCGGCTAAGGGGTCTTTAACCCCCTCCCAATGGGTCGAAACATACAGTAAATAAAATGGAAATTTTTGGATGTTACCACTTACAACTAAATACTTTCTTACTTATTAGTAAGAAAGTATTTAGTTATATTTTCCGGTAAATTAACCCACCATAACGAATTAAAATACATATTACTTTTAGCCTTAGGGCCTATTTTACGCAATTGAGTACTAATAAAATGATCCACAACGTATGCATAGTAAAGTTTTTTTAAATCAAAGAATAAGCCTTAATCAGCCGTTTTTGAGTCTAGAAAAAACCCAACTTTCCTAAATCCCCGATCCCCCCATCGGCAGGGAGTAATTCCCCGACCCCCGGCTGCCCCCCCTTGATCCAAACCTTGATCCGTCTCTGCATTTATTCAAAGATTTTCAATAGTTCAATGTCCTGAGTTTGTGCTCTATTTGAGTTAATGGTGTTTTTAAAAATATGGATATCCGGTGTGAACAATTATTTTCGCGGAATGTGTGCTTCCATTGCATCAGAACATTCAAATTTGCTTGAATCAGGGCCTCTAAAGTTGTGGATCGCAAATCCTTGTGGGAAGGTTATTCGTGTCTTCATTAATTGCAGTGCACATGAGAGTAATCGAGTCAATGAGCGCATTAGGCTGGGAACCGCTGGAGACTCGGAGGCTGCGCGCTAGGCTTAGATTGCTTGAATAATTAAGAATGGGAATCTTTAAGAGCGACACGGAGAACGTAATATTAGAGCCCCACAATATATTTCTAGATCCGATACAAGCGACAAATTAAGAGAGATGTTTTGCCTAACGGATAGATATGGGAATTCGTTTTTCCCCCAAACCAGGACTTTAATGAATGCTAGTCGTAATTACCTAAGAACACTTTCTATTTATTCGTAAACGGCTGGTATCCTAACACCCCCTTTTAGGCGGCTTGCGGGGTATTATGCAGATGTAGATGAATAATGGTAACATTATACAGACTGTCCAAATTCCCTCGCGCTATGAGGATTTTGTTAACTGTATAATGTGAATTCCTAAGAAAATTTTTATTTTGTAATGTAACTTAAATTTGCGAAGAATGCTCGGGTAGATGCTAAATTTCTTATTTAGATAGATTAACTATTTTTATGTTCTTGAATGTTGTATCATATATATTTTGAGGGTTTCTATGTACCGCATACAATTTTGCTGTGTGGTTGTTCATAATATTCCAGTAACGGTAGATGTAGAGTGTACAAGTACCTTAACGTAAATACTATTGTACTGTAGAGAAGACACCTAGTCCCACTATCTCCCAATAAAAACGTTTTATTATTATTTCCCCACTAACCCTAGATCTTTGTCCCTCAGCATATTCCCACCCCTGCATAGACGCTCCATCCAAGTTGTCTATCTCTTTTTTAACCCTTGTTGCTATTTCCTTTCTTTATCCATCATTTTATGAAAAAACTCTCGGGAGCCCCTGATAGAAAATGATGTAGTTCACTGCATTGCCTCACGCTTTAATTCCAATTTACCATCTTAGTTAAATGAAACATTGCTATATTACTACAGGAAATCTTGTGGACATATTGCAAGGTTTCATTTAACTAATGTTAAGAACTTTCATTACATTGTATTGTACGCATATCATACCAGAAATTACAGTATATTTGTGGATAGGACTGTTCTGTAGGTCAAAATTACGTTAGATGCCCCCTGGATTTTCTCCACTCCGTCCCAAAGCATCGCTTCGCCGATATACCGCGTACTCGAGACGGCCGCTTTTGCCCTCAAGAAAATTCCCCTTACTCATCCACGCCTTCTCACCAGAAGGATCAACTGCATAATCCAACCACAATTTGCATGAGCCCTCTCTCCCACCCTTTCCCTTGGCCTTCCAAGCCCATTATCCAAAGTGGTGGTTTGGCGGTGTTATTGGTTGTCCTTAGACATACACCACCACCGCATCATACCCTTCCCTCACGCCCCCCGCACATTTCGTTCCCTGACTCCCTATTGCCCGCCCGCCTACGCTGCGCGGCACCAAGTTGCCCCAATTGAGCGGGGCAGGAGGACCGGAGAGACCGCGGAAGGAGAGGGCCTGACCGGACGGGAAGGACATGGACAGCGCCTCGGGTAGTCGGTTGCCAAGTCGTAGCTGGGCGCTGCCGAAAGTGCGTTCAACAAAGGCGTCACCGACGACGTGGGCGTCGAGGCCACCAAGGGTCAAGGGGCTCCAATTTAGACCACCTCTCCTCTCCCTCCCCATGAATCTCTCTTTTCCTAGTCTCGTCACTTTGGTTGCTTTCCTCCTCCTATGTCGACTTGTCGGGAAAGTCCCCAAAATTGCTTTATGTTGCGTGAACTTTTTCACTTCGTCCTAAATTTAGCTGAAATTGCAATGCCATGAGTTGCAGGCCTGCATTTAATGTAGTTTCCCAAGTAATCCGGACAAATGCGAAGTGAAGAATCTTAATAAACCAAATAATCTTAATAAATAAAATAATCTTAATGAACCAAATAATCTTAATAAACCACCGCACTTCACTATCGCGCACTTCACTGTGAAGTGCACGATAGTGAGTAGCTTGTAATTTTGGTTTATTCTCTCGGACCAAAAACTGAAGATGTAAAGAGCATTTTTAAATACACCCTCTTCTGGGAAAATAAATGTGGTAGAGAACCTGAAAGAACAGCTTCATCCAAGTAAGCCTTCTTTCGGGCATCCACGTGAATTGATAGGTACTTCTTCATGAATTTAATATATTTGCACGGTTTTTGCACTATTTAACTATGAGAAAAATTTAACTTTTGAATATTAGCTTTAGTTCTTATATACCTACGGTATTCACTGTGGACCTTTTTGTTTCTAAGTTCTGAAAATAATATCCACTAGGTACTACACAACAGTGGCGCCGACTCCATGGGGCCGGAGGGGGCCCGAGCTCCCTCAAAAATTCGTTATGGGTGTGAGGAAAAATCTGTTAGGCTTGTCGATTTTCCCCGGAGTGTCCAGATATCGAGATTCGAGTTATCAGGGTTCTAATGTTGATCATATGACTCTTCTAAAGTGCTTAAAAAAACTTAAAACTCGCTACTAATAAAATTTCCCGGAGCAAGATCCCCGGTTTGGGACCCCCCAATATTTTTTGTAAGTCGGCATCCCTGCTACACAAAGTCCCTCTCACGATATAAATTAATGCTGAAAACTAATACTCTGTCATTTATAATGAGCTACACTTAATCGTATTCGGTGGGTATGGAGAGGATAAACTTTGAAGTTTTAATGAGCGGTGATTTAATTTCGTTCCTATTCTTTCCTCCGCTAAACCCATTTTTGTACTACGAGCGAGTCATCTTCCTGTCTTCACTCTAATTTAGCTCTGTTCTTTTTATCTTCCACCTTGGAACACTTCCAATTTCAAGTTTTTTTTTCTCTCTCTCAAAGTCTTCCTGCATTCTCTTATCCTTTAATGATGCGTCTTTCTATGCCTTTCCTTTCAAATCGGATACAATTGGTTGCTGTGTTTATCCTAAAATGAAATTGAATACTAGTTCACCTCTCAACATTCTATAAACGCAAGAGTGAAGGTTTATCATTATTACTGTTCATTTCTGTTATAATTCTGTTTTGTTATCCTTAATATCTGAGTTTCCATATTTCTTTGATTTTTGGTGAATCTAGAATTTTCTTTACTCCTGCTTTTCTGGATTCACCGCTATGTTTAAATGATTTGTTTAAACCTGTCTAAGGCGGGCGCTCTTAGTGCCAATAACTTTAATTTTCCATCCAAAATTTTCTTTGCGTGTGAGAAATCTTTATATAATTTTTTATGGAGCTGTTGTTTCTCATTGTTGTCTTGCATTTTATTTCTTAGGCAGTTGAACAGTAAACCCTTTTTGTTTGAATTTAGCCTTTTTGAAGCATTTTTTTTGTTTGCATGAAAGAAAATGCAATTTTAATGCTGAAATTATTTTCACTCATTCTGCTGCGAACATTTACTTACTTTAAGCATTTCAAGTTCATTTAGTACTTCCTTAGTAGTGAACACCTGCGTTAAGTAATGGGTAATTTACATTTTGATTTGCTTGGAAACCTTCTCACTCTATGGTGTTGCCCGGTGATCAGAGGGAAATGATTACGCCAGTGATTATTCGTCGGCTTTGTACGGAAATACTCATCTCTCAGGAATTTCTCACTTGGTGTTATTCTTTGTCGGTTGGAATCCAGTATGATCCGCGTCAAGTATTTAGTGCTAAGTGGGTAATTAGTCCTTCCTCATTGTCGGCCTATCCACATGGGTATTTAACATTCGATCTACCACTGTGCAGCGTCAAGTCTCTATCTTCATGTTCTGGAGGGAATCATTTTCCCGGAATAATTCGCATTTTACATTACTGTGTACGCAAATTGTCTGCTGCGAGGATATCAGAATTTATTGGAAAACAAGCTCTTAAGGCCGTTTTACACGGTAAACGGAATTGCGCAGGTTAGAGCTGCAATTATTTCTAAAATGGCGTGGAATTGCGCGAATGCATGAATGAAATTAGAACAGGGGCTATTTTTCCGTCTCGCATCCACGCATTCTCGCATGTGTTCTAGCAATTCGCCGCTTTACACGACGCAATTTTGATTGCGCCTTCCCACGTACGTCAGATTGCGCAATTCCGTATACCGTGTAAAACGGCCTTTAGTGATTTTTTCCTAGCATACATGTATTAAGTCGAAAAAGATGTATTTTTCATGGTCTCGAATCATTGAATGTTCAACTAAATATGAATGTCCATTCCATTTGAAAAATTCTTATAAGCTTTTTCTTTCGAAATAGCATTGTATTCATTGTTATTAAATTATATAATCGGTTATTTCAGTAATAAACACGTCAGACATTTGTCCGTCTCATTCAGTGATGCAACCCAAAGGCTGGTTTGGATAGGCGAGGGCAGAGCTCTCCCCGGACTAAGCCATAGGTATGTGAATTTCGCATATTGAGGCTAGAGGGGTAAATTCCTTCCCCTGAGCCGCATCGTACTTCGAGGATTATGATTTGGGGTATCCCAAGGCTTCACCCAATATCACGAGATTCTTTCCGACGATTTAAATTTATTCAAAGAAGTAAAGTTCATCTGATATACAGTTTCGAACTTGAATATTCTGAATAGTCATTTAATATCATAATAACGCTAAAAAAACTTTGCGTGACCCCATGTTTCCTTCGCGCATTAAAAAAGCTATTCCCAAAATTACTATCGTGATAACTCGGAGGCGTAAAATTGACGTATCTCTTATCCAATCGCGCTTCTTATCTACCCAAGAAATTGACGTCTGCAAGGTCGGTAGGTAAGACCTGTCCATTCTTTTAATTTTCCTTACGTCCTTCCCTGCTTTACGTGGCACCGTTTTTTGATCCAAGTTTTTGAATTTATGGAGTACGAGATAGGAGGTTGATGGACTTACGTCCGATAAAAATGGAGAGTGTTTCAGTCGTGCGGAGGGCTTTAAATCACACATGGCTCAGCTTGCAACATTTCCTCTTAGCGGCTGAGACCGCCGCCGTTTCCCAAGAAGAGGCTAGGCCTCATCGCTTATTCTCGGCGGGTGACATAAGCTCTCGGAAAGGACTTCTCTCCGCAAGCCGAGGGAACCGGCGAGTTATTTCTTTTAAGGAATGGCATTTTCTTGCTTTAGAAAACAAAAATGTCTCTCGCGATTTTGCCGGCAGACAGAGACCATCCTTGGATGTCCTTGTGGAATTCCTTTTAAATGATGCATTTAAAAGGAATTCCAAAAAGAGCGATGATATTTTTAGATAACCGCTAAGCGATGACTTATTTTACTTACCTATGAGGTAATTTTATGATGTATGAAAAAATTCAGAATTGTGAAAACAAACTTTTAATTCACTTCATAAGGGTGTGGAATGTCAACTCATAAGATCGCTAATCCACGATACATAAAATTTATGAGTTTCTAACTGGCGTGCTTAATTTTTTTACGATTGTGCTCAACATGGGTTTTTGATCATCTTCTATTTTAAGAAGATAAAAATATGTTGACATTTTCATTTGTATAGCATTTCATTGAGGCATTTATATATTTATATAGGAGCATTTCGAGGCGCTTTTCGTATTCACCTATTTTTCTCAGAAATCTTATGTCAGCATATTCGTAGGAAAAATATCCGCCACCGTATTTTAAAGAAACTGAATTTAAAAGGAATGCTGGGTTTTGAAGAAGCAAAAATTCCTCAATTTATCAATTTTTATAGTTTTCGGTGATGCCTAAATAAAATTGAAAGACGAAGTATAATACTTGTACTGCCGCTAGCATGATTACATTACCATAATCGATCAATCTATTAACAAATTTAGGGCTCGATATAATGCCATGATGATGCATAATGCACCGAAAATTCTACCAAGGGGATACCAAGACTCAAGAGCATGTTAAAAAAACCTTTGGCTATCAAGATTTACCGGAGGGTAATCTTTGTAAGGCAAGGTCATTGAGGATTCCATTGTCTCCCTATAAGGCTTTACAAACGTCTTTTCGACGTAGCTTTTTTTCCAACTGGAAACTTGTATTGAAATACGCGGTGGTGCCGATCCGCCACGAAGCAGAAACCCGAGTCACCTCGGTTGCTGGGCAAAGCAAGATTGTAACGGGAATGGAGAGAGAGAGAGAGAGCGGGAGGACTTGGAGTAGCACTTAAGAGGAGAAGTTTTTGGGTATAAAAAGACCAGAGAATGGATGACGTCGCTTTATTTACTAAGTTTTAAATGTTTGATCGTTATCTTCTTGTCAGTTGATAAATATGCACCTTTTTATGCTGATTCCCCGCGGCAATCCACCCTACCAAAATGACGATTTTCGTCTTTTTGGCTCAATTTAAATAAGAGGAACAATATAAACATTTCCTTAGACGAAAAGTTACGAATTTTTTTAGCATATTTCATCCGTAGCTTCAGTATTAATGTATTCAACGGTGTTCGGCGAGATGTTGTGGAACATATTGCAATGAATTGCATAAATGAAAAAAACGTACAAAAACACTCACTGAGGACATACACAAAGTTTTTTTACATTTATCATCCCAATATTTATTTTCTATTCTCCACCTCGGATATTGAAATTTACCTTTCAGTCATTTTAAAAATCAATGATTGGGTAAAAGTTAATTTTAATAAGCTATTTTCTATGCGGAGATATTTTTATGCTTATAAAAATACAATGAAATGCACCAATCGAATATTTTGCCCGTAACGAGATGAAGAAGACAACCGCAGTAAAGTTTTCTCGGGTTTCACATCGGGTCAGGTCCTCCATTTCTCCTTCAGGGATTCAGGAATCCAATTTGGATTCCTGAATCCCTGAAGACGATGGGCGAGTTGTTCATCGAAACGTTGGAAGGAGAAATGGAGGACCTGACCCGGTGTGAAACCCGAGAAAACTTCACTGCAATTGTTCGCCGGGAAAAAAACAAAAATTATAAGAAGACAACCGTTTCGCCGTTCTCATAGTTTTCGCGTGTTCTTCTTCTCTCTTTCGACCGTAGAACCTTTACATTCGCATATAAACCATTCATGTTTAACGATTCATTATAGTATTCTAATAAACAATGAGTTATACGATGTATGACACGACCCTATCGAGCTTCGGCAGGATTTTATAGAAATGCTTTAAGTTCAGCGTTCTACCTTTTTGGCGCCAATAGTAATTAGGAAAAGCATGCCAAGGAGGTAATAAAAACAGTAACATAAAACATCGGGCTGATGAAATCCCAAGTCACACCATTTTTGGTGACGATTCTTGTCATGCTAATGCGTCGTTAAAACTTATTTAGGTGGTGGAATGTGACAAAAAAGTTTTATATTTACCTTGCCTTTTTTCTGATAAGCTAAGCAAAAAGTATCTGTACATGTGGTGTGTATTTCGTCAAATTGAGTTGCAAAAAAATTAACGGTATCTTCTTAATGTGGGGTGTTTCACTTAGAAATAACGAGAGGAGGAGATAGCTAAGCTCGTTTTGTGCATTTTCATGGCTGAAGACGAACAGCGTGGTTGCTAATAGGAAGGCAATTCACTTTCGAAGGATGAATTTCGGTATACTATAGTACATATTATTTGATAACAAAAAGTAAATTTTCAGTAGGTATTTTAGTTCGAGTCTCATCAGGTACACAAAGAATGAGTGACTATTACAGAGAAAAATAAATACCTAACGTTTCCGATTATGTGAGCGTGTTAGTCGGGTTTAGAATATTTTTTTAATAAGAGCTTCCCTAGCCACTTCTTACTCATTCTACCCTTTGAGCCGCATGAAATGGTATCTTGTGGAAAAGATTTCTCACTATTGTTTCCATCTGAACGCACTTGTCGAGGCTTTATAAATAATCCGTTTTTTTTATTCTATGGGTCAGTGATTTATATCCCTGCATCCTCATCACTCAGAATTGTGATTTCCCAGAGATGCGCTTTTCTGGAATATTGTATGAAGTTTCTCTCGTAAGCTAAATCCTGTATGATGTAACTTCACACCTCGCTTAGTTTGGAGACATTGTCCACTGCCATGGATGTCCAGGATCTCAACCTCACTCTCCTCCAGCGTAACTGTTTTTGTAACGACAGGCAGGTCGTACGTTTTGAATGAACTCCGAGGAAGCAGTGCGCGATACGAGAGGTGCTTTTCTCTCCACTCCAACTGCATGCATTCATTGCAGAGGTCGTCGGCAGCTGCACTTCTTTCACTCATTTGCCTTCACAAGCTCATCCGGGCGTGCGTGAAGTTGCGCACCATTCTTATAACCTGTTCTGTCCCGAGGGGATTAATCCTGGCGTAAGGTTTTAATTGCGCGGTTTCCCGTCGACTCTTTGATGTGCTCGCATGGTTGAATTTTGGTCGAGTCCTCCCGCAGAGAAAAACCTACACCCTTGGAAGAGAATAGGTCTGAATTACATATCACGAACCGCTAGTGAGTACATTCCGAAGAACGTACTCCGCACGTCGTCTTTCTAGTTATTGCGTTATTCGTTCAGAGGTCAGAAATTCGGATTTATGAGTTTTTTAGACGTTGCTTCGCATCTCAACTTCGGCACTTAATTTTGTAGTTTCTCGGAAATAAATAAATTCCCCGCATTCTTAACTCGGAAGCTTTTATATTAATTTTAAGGGCACTACGTGCTACCTCATTCAGTCATATATGACCTTCTTCAACATTACATTGTACTGAGTTTTTCATCATCCCTAAAGACATGCTTACAGAGAGATCTAATTGAGTGATTCAATAAAATGCTCTGCAGATGACTCGGAAAACGTTTGTCGCTGAATATTCCTTGATTATTTACCTAAATACAGGGTATTGCTGGATAATTTTGTTTTCGTTGCGGTTACTCTCCGAGAAAATTATCTCACATTACTCTATGAATGTACCTTTTTATTTTAAGTGGTCAGTGACTCCGACCCTTCAGCACATCGGAAACTATGAAACATATTGACCTAGTGTGATAATGCAATACTGATTGATGAATACTCTCTGGAAAAAAAATCTCTCCGATGTCATTTGAGCATAAGTCCCTCGGTGTTCTTCTTTTTTGGCCGTGGATAAAATTTTCGGCAAATTAAAACCGTTCATAATGAATCTACCCTGAAATGAGCTCGGTTTGATATTCTGCCCGTCTCATTTAAACGAAGAACAAATAATTTTTCAAGCCAAGGGGCTTTGACCCACATCTAATCACCGACCATTAAATTACCTGAAGGTTCGGCTCACCGTAAAGGCGGTCTCGAGGCGAATTAAATTGATAGATTGGAATGACTTCATCCATCGTCATCCGACCGATGATATCTCCGAAACTTACTTCTTTTTTTCAATGACTGGGGACTTTACTCGATTAACTTAGTCGCTGGAGCAGATAAGTCATGCTGTCTTTGTAGCGCCGACGCCGTAGATGCTCTCAGAAGCTATTATGTCAACGGGAGACTGTAATGGCATCCTGTGGAATCCTCATACCTCTCCCTTCCCTCCACCTGCAGTGTAGAACAGCCTGTGTCATTGGTTTCGAGGCGTCTTCCTCTCGCGCTACTTAGGTGTTCTATATGTAGCAGCTACCCAGAAGCAATTTAGGGAAAATCCTTCGTCACCGTCATATCATGACACGCAATCCCCCTAAAACTTCACTGCGACCCCTTCGTCCCTTCGTCGCTTTCGGTGGTCGTTCGTGTTGCCGCATGATAGTTTCCTTGATTGGATTCATCACCCATGTCATAAATGGGAAACATTTATTTCCAGAGTCCGTTAAATTCAATGGCGGTGTATTCCTAGAGTTTCTATGTGATTACCTGTGATCTAATCATCGTCTTCTCAACTTTGCCATTTACCGCAGGTCGAGAATGGTATTTAGAGTTGGCCGGTCATGCTAACGGTAAAACTTGATGGCGTTGCCTGAAAAATAAATTTACCATTTCAAACCCGGTGCACTCCTGCATCGTTGAATACGTTCCTAAAGGCACGCTTTCTCTCAATAATGAACAAGTTTAAAAAAAATGTACAATCATTTGGATATATGTGGTTGAATTTGAAAGAGTTATAATTTTAGGTTGCATTTGGCATCCTACATTCGGAATTGTAAGGCGTGGGCAGAATCGTGACAGCGGTAACCATGACCTAAAATTGAACCCATAGGGTTGTTGATATTTTAAACTTTTCTACTGCTTTTATGTCAGCTAACTTAATTAAATCTATGGAAACGTAAGCAGTGAAAAATATGGTTTACCTCGTAGAAAAGCTGGCGAACACGCTAATTAGAAAGCGAATTTCTTTCCCATCCTACGAATAAAAATAGAGTTATCCTACGTAAACTGGAGATATTCTGTTGAATAATGTAAGACCAAAAAGTCTATCATGAAAATCGCTCGTGCGCCAGGATTGTTGTTCTGTTGACTCTTTTTTCAATTTTTTTTCTACCGAGCATGACAACTAGTTCCGAGAAAATGGTTAGCCTGAAACTAATGAACTTTGTTACCAAACCCATGTAGTCTCCATGGTCCAATAATGTTGTCGTCGAATGAATGGAAAATGCTGAGAGAGAGGTATCCCCTGCTTCATATTCGTATGTGTGACGTTGTTGCTTTTGAATTTATAGGTAGTAAAGAACATAATGGCGTTGCCTTGTCCCGTTTACCCCTTTGAACTGGTTTATAGTATAATGCGTAGGTGTTTATTAGCTAGTTTGGCACTCTTGCTTAACCTAGGGCCGCGACTATGTCTCGGATCCTGCTGGTTTTTCCGAAGTCGTTGACGTTTTGAACAGATTTAAATTTCCTCATGGTAGATAATAAATACGATCATTTGAATAAATTTTAAGGTTGCATGCCTCCTACATTCGGAATAATCAAGACGTAGACTGAATCGTGACCGCAGTAGCTATAATCTATAATGTTGAACTCCGGGTTGGGGTTGAAGATATCTTTTAAAATTTTCGGCTACTTTTATGACAACTAAATTTATAAAAATATATGGCCTCGTAAGTAGGGAAAAAGATGGTTTACCTCGTTGAAAAGCCGACGAGCACGGGGATTTTTTAAAGCGAGTTTCTTTCCCATCCCACGAATAAAAAATAGATTTAATAGATAGATTTATTCTATCTAAACATTCTGTTTAGCCCTGCGCACTCGTTATTTATACATCATTGGACTTTTCATTATTTTTGTCATCAATTGTGTCTTTTCATCATAAAATTTTCAAATTACCTTAGCTGCGGCATGTCTCGGAGTCCGAGCACAACGACAACTTGGTAAAGACGAACTGTTAAAGCTTGAGTGCGCGCTGCTTCGACATTCGGATCTCACGATCGCTCAAGGGAATCTCGCTCACAGATCCTATCCAACATTCATTACCCGCCCCATCGCACATAGACTGCGCGCATGACCGCGTGCATTCAGCTCGGCCTCGATAGTAATTGCGACCTCGAATTGATTACCCAAAACCATGAGCTATTTATAGCGCCGACGTGGAATGCGCTGTTATCTCCTGTCGAGAGCAGATGGATGGCTACAGCCAGCCTCTGCCCTTAATCCTCGTGGGGGAAACTCAGCAACAGTGGTGCGTCTCCGAGAGGAAAGAAGAAATTGAGTTTCCGTTCTCTCTTTTCGGAGGCAGGCGATTGTTAGTTGGGCGCCCTCGCCTTGGATCAGAAAAACCCACGCTCTTCTAATATCGCCCTGCCCTTTCCCTCACCACAAGCCCTTCCCGAGGAAATCCAGTCCACCCACTGCCGAATCTCACGGCCTCTTCCCCACCTTCTCTGACCCCCTGAGGCCCATAGTCCCTCTCTGATACAAGACGAGAAAGAGTAAGTGGCTGGTCCTATTCCTTACTGCAGGCTTGATGGGGGGGGATTTATTTCATTAGAGAAACCTTTTTAAAAAGCTATTAATATGCATTTGGTGTTTTCCCCCCTATGGTATCACAAATTGCAGATATATGTTGAGTGAAATAACATTGTTCCATATTTATAAAATCTTCCATCCCCTGAGGCACCTACCCCTCCCTGATACAAGAAGAGATACAGCTAATGGCTGGTCCTATTCCTTACCGCAGAGTTCTCAAGGCTTGAGAAGGGGGTGGATTGTATTTCATCAGGGAAATCTGTTGAAAACGCATTTGGTGTTTTCCTCTCAGTGATATCACAGATTACATAAATTTATTGTATGCAATAATATTGCCCCATAACTCCAAAATCTTCCATGGTTCTGTTAAGTAAGTGAAAGTTCCTTTTGGTTTAGGGAAAGTGGTAAAGTACCTTTTGCTTATAAGTTTGGTTGAAGTTCAAACGCTGATGCACCAATGAAGTTGTTTTCTGCTCCATTGGGGCGAAAGAAACGCAAAATTATGGTATAATTATAAAAATTATAACACGATTTGCGAAAAATTTAATTAAAAGCGTGAAATTTAAACAATAAATGATAATCACCATGCTCACGTGTATCTGTTTAACATGGCAACTGAGAAGACATTTTGAGAAGTTTATATAACGTATTGATGATTTTTGTAAAGTGTGTCTAAAATAAATCGCTTCAATGGGTTGCCAACTTTCAAAATAAACGTATTTCAATAATTTTATTGTAGATTATGGCTTTTATGATACAAATAATGGATATCAGAATTCAATTAAACTCGAGACTATATAATATTAAGTATCTGACGTGACACTTGTTTAAAAACTAATCTAGGTCTTTTCCTTACGAGGGATTTTGCTAACAGTGATTTTTCTTTCCGATTCAAGGAAAATGTAATATATAAACGGTCGTTGTTTAAAGTTACTTGTTGCAGTGTCTGCGTACTCTTTCTTACTCTTTTTTCTCCCGCCCACCGTCCACTCAAACGCCCACAGTCCTCGCCGCACCCACTCTGAACGTGATTATGCCTTTAAGAACATCTGGAGTTTTAAACCCGTTTTTAGCTTCCATTCCAACTGCCATACGTTGCTTGTAACCGCGGTCTTGTCATTTTATGCAAATATTATTGCAGCACTGTCCGCTATTCTTACATAAACATTTCCGTTGTGTGTGGAATCAGTCAGGGCTCAATTCACGGAAATAATAAATTTTTAAGGGAGTTGGTCATTATGGAAAACGATAATTTCTAATCGATTGCGGCCATTGCGAAGAAATTCGAATTTGCCTTGGAAGGAAGTCATTCACACGTTTAAGCATATAAGAAATATTCTATATGCCAAATGGTTATATCCTGCGCGAGTTTTATCGATGCCAATGATGGTAACATTTGTTGGATTTGATTTTCACCCTGCGAACGAACGCAGTGAATTGTTCTTATTGAAGGCCTCAATAGTGATTAGTTAGTCTCCCATTGAAATATCAACGACAACATGGAATTTATCATTTTGATGCAAGCAAAAGGAAGAAGTCATTCTAGCTCGATCAATTAGCAAATCGAGAATGTTTTGAACTTGGACATTTTTCTGTGACGATTCGGCCTCTTCTTGTTCGACAATGATTGAATATATTTCATTCCTCGTGGATCTTAAGATAATATATCAATTTATTTATTTTTTTAATTTAGTTATAAAAATCGGAAAATAAAAAAATGAAAAAATAACGATTGCAGGAACAGTAACACGGATAAGGAGTGGAAACATTAGAATGAAAGTCCTGCCATTAGGTATTTTTGTTGGATTGTGGCGAATTTAACCGCTGATTTCTAAACGGTAATTTCTTCCAAATGGACTTAGATCGCAAAAACGAATCAATTTTAACTAATTAATTTCTTTGGACGTGATTGGAGAGGAACGGAATCTGTTCCATTACATTTCGAGGTGAACATTGAATTGATTTTTAACATTTTTTCGTAATCCTTTCTTCTGTTTGGTTTATTTGATTGGCGTCTGTTAACATTACGTCTCTTTTATGTATTTTTTATGGCGCTGTATTACCTAGTGCCTTAACTTTTATATCGATTTAATTTAGGCCAAAATTTATAAGAGAGATACTTTTTTAAGAAATTGTAGGAAAAATTATAATTCTCCAGTCTTTTCTGCGGTTTTTTCGCCCTGGATCCTGCAATGTCTCTTCTTACTTAATGTCCTACTCAGTTGGTTGCTTTTCTTCGCGCTACTTAGCCATGCAGTTGGGATATGCATCTAGAATGATGAAAATATCAGTTTTTGTCTTTTGTACTGACAATGAGCTTCATTGGAGTCGGACTACTCATTTTTCGCATTGTCCTAATAATCCGAGAAAGTTACCGAAAGGTATATCACAGAGCGGTTGGGCGACACCCGGAGCAATTTTAAGCATCCCTAGGGGATGTTTGCAAGAAAAATAAAGCCTCCAAGGTCTTTTCTGCTCGATTCTCCGCATTGTGGCGCGCTAAGGCGCCGTGTTGGTCTAGCCGTGGCTATTCATCGCTATGCAATCGACCTAATTCCTCAACAAGCGGTAAAATGCTCGCTTATGTCCCCGGGAGCTTATCACTTGATCTGTGTAGGTAATTAGTTTTCGACGTTTTCCATTCAATCGCTGATTGTAAGTACTGGTGCCAGGGAGATTTCTGTCAACTATTTTTCGCTCTTTTTATGGTAATCTAATTGAATACTCCTGCAATACAGGGGTCGGAAAACGTACATACCTGAGGACCGCATTTTCTAATTGTCAAGGAGAAATAGGTCGAATCTACTTCATCATGAGGCATTTTAATTTTCGTTTAATAAATGTGATAAAGTGAAGTCAAACCTCCCCATGAGTATTGCATATGATTTATTATTGAATTAATTAATATCTATAGGTGAAGTGGGTTCTAAATTTTTATTGGTGATCCACAGTTTGCCGAACCCTGCCGTGATGTTTTATAAAATTATACGTTGATATCTGACTCGCTTATCTAGTGATATAAAAAAAATAAAAATTTGATGTGATTTTTTTCCTATCCTTAAACTTAGGCTACCCGTGCATTCCATTAATTTATATTTAAAATTTTACTCTAATAAAGTAATAAATAAGTTAAATGGTTAAGTCAAATAAAACTTATCTGTCAGCATTTTCTGCTTAAGAAAAGCTTATATGCTTTGATTGAATAATAATTGAACCGCTAATCGCTTTCATGAAAAGTAGACTATATAGAGAATATATGCTGTTTACGTGATTATCGATCCCATTCAGTTCATTTCCATATTTCTTTTGCATCTCCTTTGGGCGCATAATAAGTAAATGTGGGCAGGTTCAAATGCCTACTATGAAACTACACCTCACAAATTGTTGTGGGGCTAATTAAGTAAAAACTATGGATTTATTGTGGATTATAAACTATTCCATCGAAAGCAATAATTGTGGAATAGTAATCATAAAAAACAAGTAATCATGCACTTATTAAGCTATATTATGATAAATCTATATTTAAATCACGACTACAAGTAAACGCGAAACCTAAAGAGTTTTTTCGCAATAAGCCTAAAACCGAGAAAAGCAAATCAAACATATAATACATCATGATTTCCTTTCGATGAAGGAACGCTTCACGCAACGAAGGATGCGTTTTATAATCCTAATCAGGAAAACGTTACGTATTCCTTTCTCGGGCCATATCCAAATCGGTCCCGCTAGACCATTGGGCCTTTGGATGGGCAGCGCTGATTTCGACATTGGATACGCTCCTTCACGGTCATATCGTGGGAAAGAAATACGATTCTCGCCTTCGATGGCATTCCATCGACCATTGTTTGACCTAGAGGGATGGTCAGGAGATTCGGATTTTGAAGCAGAACGAAATTAATTTCTCATGGTATCACTCCGTTAATTAGGATGTATATTTCAAGCGAATGAATTATTTTAGATTTTGCGCAGGACGAGAAGTTAAAAAGTAACTAATGAAGTGGAGATAATAAAGTAGGTAACACCACTACTTTGGTCAGTTAGACGATCAGAAATGAAGAACTTTATAGATTAGTGTAGTCTCTGGCAATTCTTTAATTGAGGGATTACTTATCACCTTTGCTCTTACGGTTACATTTTCTTAGTTCGCGGATTCGTTAACATTAACTTGTTTAATGATCACTTTAACTAGTTCAACACAAAAATTGCCAACGGAGATTTCAATTCCATTTAATTGTCATTAAGAACATATTCCTTTGAAGACTGATTAAGTGATTGGTATGCGTTTTAGCTACTATCACTCATGAGCACTACATCATCGCTATTTCATATTCTTTTGATAACAGGAATGGCCTAGGTATTTGATATACATGTATAGAAATATATATACTAGGATGGGATAAATTATAGTTCTCAATCAAGGTTTTGACAATCAATGTTTGACAATCAATGTTTTGACCTAATTTTGTGCTACGTACTACCGCTAACGTTGAGTCGACAGTCTTAATAGTATTTTACTCGGAGAATTATTTTGCAGCCCCCAGCTGTTACCCGAAGGAGGTCCGAAGAGTACTTACTACAGTAGGGGGCAACCGCCAAGGTTATTAAATGCTGCAGTGATCGCCTGGCTACGGTCAGATGATCGAGGGTTCAACTTCGGATGAGGCCTTTCGACACCCCATTATTTAAAATTGTGGCTTCGCGATTCGATCAATGCCTTAACTCTTTGTCAAATCTTATGTGACCTTGGGAATGGAGCTGTCCGCCTAATTCCTCCGAATGAGAGAGATACGCCAGTGGCTAAGAATGGCATGCAGCGGCGTGTGTTCTACCCTAAAATATAAAGGAAATCTTCGGATGGAAGCGCTGGCTAAATGACCTATCTCCACGAGAGTTTAGTGAGGTGTACCCATAGCGAGTAAATATTCATCGCACATTAATATTTTCTCTCTCAATAGCTCGCGGATTAATCAAACCTTGAATTATGCACAGAAGCACATTAGCACTCAAATCGCATTATCTCCATCCCGATGCACTTAACTTCGTTATTGAGCTCGGCGAAGAGAGAAATTAAGCTTGAGTGACAGCTTCTGAGTGGGAGGTGGGGTGGGAAGGGGGTCGTGTGAGGTGTGGGCGGGGAGAGTAAGGGGAAAGCCTGTGACTCGGCCGAATCGAGAAAGAAATGAGAGCAGCGGCCGACGATTCATGCCAGAACGTGAATTGTTCCTCTCTTTCAGTTTAAAATGTGTACTATTTTTAGTACCTAATTTAATACATCACAAATTAAAGCCCTGATTAATGAATATGTCAGAAACAGTCGTACAACTACCAGCAATAAAATTTTGAATTGACTGACATAATGAACAATAACAGTAGTAATTAAATCGACTGATTTTGGCGTGACTTGGTCGAACGAGGAGATATTCATGGTAGAACAAAAAAACACAGTAGAGTTCCACTATTTTTTGTTGCTGTCTACTTGTTTCGAAGGTTACAGCGTCATTCTCGAGATCAAAAGTCTTGAATATGACGCAAAAGAAAACTAGTAGAAAACAATATTAAGTTTTTGGAACTGTACCATGTTTTTTTTGTTCTACCTTGAATGACAAAGGTAATTAATGGACGTATGTTGTGCTTTTGTAAATTTTACCATTAATAATTTAAAAAATGCTTCCATCTCAGAAAGATTTATTCTAAAAACAATCATTTTCACTCCTGAATATCCTACTTATGAGTTCCCCTCACTGTGTGGTAGTTTTTTACATTATATTTATTTCTTATTCGAATTTTCCCGTTTGTTTTGGTGATTATTATTTAACTAATGAATTTTCTCTCCATCCAGTTCAATGTAATGAAGTAACAAAATACCAGGTTTTTTAAAAAGTTTTACGCGTGTACAAAGCTCCCCATATCGCGTCGAGCGGAGCGCTGTACCAGCGCACGCGACACGAGCCAAGATAATCAATACGGTGCTATCTTTACCCGTCGCTTTCGGCCCTGGAAATGAACTGGAGTATCGAGAAAATATGAAAGGAACATAGTTCCATATCTTCCTAAACGTGTTTCCACTGACATGCTTTGTTGCTTTTTTCACACAGAAGATAGAAAGAAGAAGGAAGAAAGCTTCCGCATGCGGAAAATAATTAGATTTGTAAAAGCTCTAACAATGGTAGTGTTTATGAACAGGAAAGGCTGATGACAGGAACTCTAGGGTCAGATGGTCAAGAAAAGACTGGTGAGGTCTCTACTTCAGGATGTAGCGTTATGCGCCTGGTAAAGTTGGAAATTAAGACGACGCATCAATCCATGTAGATTGTGCGTATTCGTGAATAATAAATGGCTTTGAAACTTATGAAAAATTTAGACATTTTCAGAGTAAATTGGGAGGAGTCCTCTCAACACTAGCCTATATCTCTGATATCAAAAGTTTACACCTGAGAAAATCGTGGGACAAATTTCAAATTTTGATGCACTCAAATTTTGAAAAAGATCTGCTTTATATACCATCTATATCTACATAATACTTTGATAGCTACCTCTAGGGTGTTTGGCAGGGGGTGATCAATAACCAGCATGCAATTCGATTCCCACATGCACACTACACGGTCCAAAAGACGTCACCCGTACTAACAAATTATACTGCCACATTCATGCATAGGAAAAATTTGGTAACTACTCATTAAGGATATCTGCCAATAAAGCTAGAACACACTAAACATAGTGTTAGAAATAATAAGAATATCAGGAAACATGCATTAAGGTATACATAAGTTAGTAGGCTACACTACCAGTCATCTAATCTATTTGTGATTTCTAACGCTGCCGTTACTCTTATTGATCATGGAAAAAAAACATTCTGAATCTGTCTGTTCTACCAGGGGCGCAGCTAAGTATTAAGGCTAGGGGGGGTTTAGGCGCAACTAATACTGGGGGCTATGGAACACCCTCCAGGGTAAGCGGGAGGTGCTGCCCTCCCTCAGAAAATTTTTAAGATAAATGGTTCAAAGTGGTGAGTTTTACGGCCTTCTTAGGGATATTTCATAAATCCTTACACTATTCTATAAGTTAAATTAATCAAAGTAAGTAATAAATTAAGTTCTTCGTGCTCTGGGAGAGATTTTATCCCCCAAAACCCCTCCTCGCTGCGCCACTGTGTTCTACAGTCTATCTTATCTATCTATCTTATTTTATTTACATTATCAAATACTGATTTTGTGTGGTCTACCATTAAACTGTCAAGAAGAAAGCATAATTTGTTAACGAGTAGAACTTCACGAGCAAAACTGGTCGAGCGGGAGGGATGGAAGGATGAGGAAAACAGACTCCAGGAATTAAAGAACCGGGTTTAAAGGGCTAAATGAGGCTTTTTAAGCAGGAAGAGAGGAGTTATTGTAAAAGTGGACGAGGAAATTAGACTGTTGTATGATACTGAAGAGTAGGTGGGGGTACGGAAAGAATGGGCTGTGTAGTCCGGGGCTGCTAAACACAGTAATGGGAGGAGGTTAGACCAGTGGGGGAGAAAAGGTCAGTGAACAGGGTTAGCGAGTGAGAAGATTAGGGGAAGGTCATCAAATAATTATTGCGCTTGTAAGTGCATTTAGGACCATTTCGTACACTCCTACATGAAAATCCTGTTGGTGTAAACGCATATACCATATATTGTGTGTTTTACCGAGGCTGAATTCGAACGGGGAGCGACCTTTGGGTGGTGTAGTCATTACACGGCCGCCACCAAGACCAACTATCTATAAAATTAGATTAATTAATAAAAGTGGAGTGTGGATTCGGCGTTGAAAAGTTATCTGTGTAAGCCAGCTTCTTAAATATAAACTTAAGTTAACCGAAAAATTGCTTCTGGTGTGATGTATTTACCGTAAGTATTCAATTTTCTTTTTGTTAATGGGTGATTTACACCCATACCTTCTTCCTCTACTAGTAGTAACTGAATGCATCTCCAGCTGAGGTGCTTCCCTCCTATCCTCAAACTTTACAGTCTACCTAAGCAGCTTTTTATTTCCTCCCTGTACACCGACGGTTAAATAAGAGTCTCTAATGGCCATGAAATTTGGCACCGCTCGTAAGTACACGAGACAAAAAAAAACACCAAGCGTGTTGGTTTTTTTTTGTCTCTTGTACATGTAGATTGAAAAGTAGACTAAACCTTTTAGATAAATTCAAGAGCAGTGTCTTTTCTAACGAAGTTAACCATATCTTACGGACGCCAACATACTACGGAAGATCAGATCATATAAATAAAATAAGAGAGATAGATTGTAAAACAGACAGGTTCAGAACGTCTTTTTTCCCACGATCAATAAGAGATTATAACAGCAGCGATAGAACTCATAAATAGATTGCATGACTTGTAGTGTAGCCTACTAACCTACGTAAAACTTAATGCATGTTTCTTAATTTTTTTATTATTTCTAACAGCATATGGTAGTACAATTTGTTAGTATACGTGACGCTTTTTGGACCGTGTGGTGTGCAAGTGGGAAATGAATTGCATGCTGCATGCTGGTTATTGATCACCCCCTGCCAAACACCGTAGAGGTGGCTCGCAGGGTATTATGTAGATGTAGATGTACTTACGAATGGAGCTGCCGCCAAATTTTACGGCCATTGGAGATTATTTTTTAACCATCGATCCATAGAGGCCGTTGAGCTCAATTCCCTTTACCTGCTGGTTCAAAATTCTCTTGAATTCAACCTTCAGCGTCGACCTTCAAAACGCTGCCATATTTGATTATGTCCTTCGTTCCCGTATTATCTCGATTATTAAGCCTAATTAGCCTTTTGTTCCTAATCTAACTTCCACTGGCCTGCTCTAGATACGCGATCGAATTATAAAAAAATGAATCACAATTTGGGAGTTGAGTGACTATCTATCTATCTCTTGACTATAGTTGAGCTTTCTCATTTCAGATCCATATTGAGCATCTAATCCAGAGTGAACTCCCTTTGGGATGAAGCAACTTCCATTTTTCGGCCCGCTCCCTCTGCGCAGTTGGGACGAGGCGACTCCATTCAAGAATGGACAAGGCCAAGGCTGATCAACGAGACTGGCTGACTGAGAGAGGGAGAAAAAACCTTTGCCTGCTCCTTCCACGAGGTAAACAAAATCATTCCTCACGCTCAAACCTTATGGCTTCCATTATGCTCTCATTTGTACTTTCACTTTTACTTTTTTCTCGGGAGGATGTCCCTCCGTCTCATCGATCTTTTTTGCCTGGCCTTGGCTCGCTACGAAAATTTTAATGCATTCGCTCCTCGCGTTTGTCGCACTCGAGAATTTCATTTTCATCGCGGTGTTATTTTTTCGGAAATGAGGATCTCGCCTCTCTCTTGCTTGCAGTCCCTGACCCTGCGACACTTTTTCCGTCGCCATGCGCCCCTCCTTCTTGCCCAACCCCCTCCTCCCCTCCCCCCCTAACGCCTTCCGTTGCCCCCGCTATTCCCCATCCCCCTTCCGCGACGCCCACCCCGTAATCCCCTTTCCGAAGTCTCATGAGCAAGTCGGGGACTCTGCTCGCCCAATCAACGCTCCGCTACGGGGCGTGGCAGCCGCGTGAGTCATCTGCGACGAGACTGCAGGCTCGAGTCCATATCATAGGTAATCCCCATCAGCCCGACGCTGTGGGATGTACTGGGAAGACAGTACCCTTCTTCCATGATATTCTTGGAGGTTGTACGGGAATGAGAAGGGGTTACTTTATCCACTCTTCCCACAGATTTTAGATATTTTGTCGTGTGAAAGACAACTAAAGAAGATTGTTTAGCGGTGGAAACAAACTATGATGAACTGAAACTCTCCACCTCTCGCGAAATTCAGAATATTCCTTCATAAGAAAATTTTACTATTACTTTTTTGCGAATAATTGTTAACGTATGAGATAGCAGGTTTGGATGGTGACATATGAGTTAGCATTCCAAATTTCCGATGGAAATTCTGAGTACCTACGATGATGAATACTATCACTTCATGAGACTCATCTGCCAAAAGATCACAATCTCGAGGCAGTATCATAGGGAAATTCCGCAAGCAGCACGCAGTGCGTCTTACGATCGAATTGATAGATGAAGATCTAGAATACATTTTTCATGATAACGTTTTAAGGGTTTCTTGGTTGTAAGCGTGAAAAGAGCTATTTTTCGCCACTTCATAAACTCGTTAAAATTTAAAGTTTAGCAGAAGACTCAGAAGCTTTTTCGTAAAAGGAGGAATAACATGAATTTACCCATTAAAACTGAATTCTTTCGCGGAACTCAGAATTATCATACAAGAAAAAACTTCACTTTCACTCAAGTTCAATCAGGCACTCGAATGTGCCTAATTGTGAGTGCGAGAGTGAAATTGGTTGAATATTTAATTTTTACTGCAAGTAATATTTTCTTAGTCCGTAAAATTCCTGTGGATTAGTGGCGGTGCTTGTAACTTGATTATTTTTCATTCAGATAAAAGTATAGGTAGCTGAAAATATCTTTTGCGCCCCCCTTGAGTTTTTTCTGTATCCGTTACTGTTGTGGATATGGTATCCGTTACACGAATAAAGAATGCGACCCTCACGCCGAGAGTTTGCAAGCCTCCGTGTCTGTCCCCTTTAATCCTCGCTTCCTGGTAGTTTAAAATAAGACGCATCTGCCGCATTCCGTCTCCAAGAATTGTCTGCTCGGTAATACCGTGACGCGGCGCCTCTGTCCTTTAAAGCTGTGGAGTTTTTTTTAGTTTTGAATTGCCGGAGGCTATTATTCCGCCGCTGACACCAATCCCACGGGCGTTCCTAATCGAAACCTTCTGAATAAATGCTTTGTTTCCCGTTAGAGGAATAGTGACTTTCTTCTTTTAAAGAGCCAATTCATTTTCTATGATGACTGTCACAGAAATCTTTGTCGATCTGGTGTTATCTGACTCATATTAAGAAAGATTAATTATTTATAACTGTTACTAATGTAGCACATTAATGCGTGATAGTTTCAAGGAATGTGTCTTTAGCTATGCATTTGGTCTTCAACTATTTCACTAAGGAGGGTTATAATGGGATCCTTTGTAAAATCAGAGAATTTCAGGAAATATTTTCTAAAAGGAATTCGTTTGAATTTAGAGGCAGTATTGCGGTATTATTTTTTCTTTCTAATCCCCTTTGATCTGAAGAAACTGCAGAATCCTTCCTTTGAGTTGTAAGCATGCATTTTAGTTTAGTCGTATGGCGTCAATAGAGTAAGTAGAAGACTTTTATGACTTTAAGAGTAAGATGAAGCGTGAAAGGGTGCATTTTGGATTCGAGGGTGTAGAAGTTATATATTATGACACCATGCTTTCAGTATTTTTTTCGGGGCACTCAAGGGAATTTCCCTCGATGTACAAAAAGGTCCAGAAGCACTCAACATGTTATTTTAGCCAAAAAGTATCTCAGAATAGATTTTTAAGTCGCACGGCTTAGCATTAATATGTTGAAAACTATTTTTCGTCCTAAACACAATTTAAGGAAGTTTTTTAAAGCTATTGGTATAAAATATGAAAACTTTTATTGATAAAATGAAGCCGCAGGTACCGTATTTATTCATATTTCCGGTCTAATTTTATTTCTCTTCTTAAGGAGTTTTTAATTAAGGAAATATTAATATTTGTTATACATCGTATGAGTATGAGGAAGAGAATATGGATAGTCTTGAGCATTTAAATCGAGAAAGTCTTTTAGATGACTCCAAAGACAGCTCTTTGGCGAAGAAAAGAAAGGTAAAACGTTCTAGAGTGAGGGATGGCTTAATGGATAGAAAATACGAGCTTGTGAGAAATGAGAGAGTTCAAGAGAGACAGAAGGGATTATCCCAAATTGTGTTTTTAAGTTGAGTAAATGTTGTGAAGACAACGTGAAGCATGCTAATGGATTTTCGTACAGGTCTTTGACTTCAATATCTAGGGACAAGGCTTTATGTGTATATGGCTGGTGTCCTAACACCCCCTGCCACACGCCTTTTAGGCGGCTTGCGGGGTATTATGTAGATGTATATGTAGAAGGGTATTTTCCATTTCCAGAAAATATTCCTAACAATAAGTAGCTGTAAAAATATTGAATCACCTATTTCAGAATAATACCGTTGATCAATGGAATCGATGCCATCGAATGCGGCATTAACTTGTATAAATTTAAATACTTGCGAAAGAAACGGGAGTAAAACCTATCTTTTTTATTTTGGGGCACAATTAGTAACTCTATGATTAATTTTAAATGCTGCATTATGCCTACCATTTTACGTGTATTAACGCATTGTAAACATGAGGAATATGCATCAATCATTGTACCAAATGCATTAAGTCAACTAATTTGTGTGACACAGAAAAGGATAACTCTTAATTGATCGGTGCAAGATTAAGAAAATCTCTATAAAATATCACGCAAGGATGTAATCTTTGATAGTGAATAGCGATGGTTTTGGTCCATTTAACGATATTAGGTCATCGTTCATGGTCCATTGCTCAAAATTAAGTTATATGCATTGCTTAGCCTCTCCTTATGCCTCAGGTGGTCTAATCTGCGGTCATTGGCTTTGCCCGCGACCTCACTGAGGGAGATAACGAGATCAGCGATGTCAACGCAGTGGGACTGTCAACCACTGAAAGCATATTGCGATTGCCGAAAGGAGTCACTCGCATGGGTACCTTTAAGTAAAAATTCAGTATTCTATGACTGAGATCTGGTTGTGAGATCTATGGACATAGACTGGGGTATCTCGCCTTTGCGTTGAAGTTTTTACTAAACCTTGTCGGAAGAGGAAGATTGAATGAAAAATAGATTGGAAATATAATTTGCATGCTCAACTTCTTATTAATATATCTTACGAAAATCGAAGCCCAAATCAAATATCAAGGTATTCTTGGGGTCTTTGATTTGATTCTTATTTTTCGCCGTCTCTAATGTAAATTCTTCTTCTCATTTTCCATGCACGTAAATAGTGAAAGTTTATTTTTGCCTTTCAAGTACTATTTTATGTAAAAAATAAGAACATTTTTATAATATTGCAATTGAAATCACTAATATTGCCTTTTTCGTAGGCTCATGCAAAAAATGAATCGTCTATTGGTGTTGGTAACAGTTTTAAATCTGTTTAATGGATGAATGTGCGTCTTTGGACGAAGCTAGGAAATCGAGTCTCAAGGCCTTCAGCAAAGTACCGTGGGGGTCAAAGTAATGCGATATCATTCCTTCTTTTTTTAGGTTCGTTGTGGAATGTGATGGGCAGAAAAAATATATAATTTTCGAATAAATACATCAATCGATAAAATTTTCATAAAAAGTTGTGGCTATTCTACAGTGGGAGTTTAAGAAAAATTTACCAACCCTGCCAGAACTTAAGGTTCCATTCGATCATTCGCTCTCTATTATAGTGTAAAGTACGTTTCGTTCACTGAAGGATAGTATTAACCTTGAAAAAAAATAGCCTGGGAATATAAATCGACGATGTCTTCTATTTACAGATCAAGAACACTATCGGTTCATTGGTGGTGACGCATGGACTATAATTTTTGTGCAATAGTTTATAAATCATATGGACAATTGTGAGATGTAGTTTCAAACTGAAACCAATTTGAATGATATTTCAGTGGTAAATTTCATCATTTAGGGAGCTATCTTTGAACTTGAGCGGGCAGCTGATATCAGAGTCATATTTTAAGGGCAATGTTCACAAAACATTGTTTATTTTTGCGTCATTGGCTTACTAGTTCGCTTCATGAAGTATCACTATTAGTAAATAAGTAGTAAAATTTGTATTGCCCTTTACAAAAATTATTTATCAAGGTGATGCTTTTGTGTTGGACGATTGTATATTTCCTTTCCTTTGTAATGGAATTGAAACACCGTGGTCCCCATCCGTCATCGTTTCAGGGAGTTGATTGATTCGTATTCATAAGAGACCTTCCAGAGGCTTTTAGCATGCGGCTCCAGCGATGGGATTTATGATGAGGGAGCGATAAGGGAAGAGCGGAGGGTTGTAGAAGAGAAAGCCTCTCTTCCACGAAAGAAAGAAAGAGGTCTCTCAAGTTCTTGGTCGCATGGCTCTTCGTAGTGACCTCCTATATACAACACAGCTCTCCGCAACAATAGAGCGTTGGACTGCGCAAATTACAAGCTTGAATAGATTTTCTTTACTAAATTAAGAATCTGATGGGCGAGGCTAATGTTGGTTTGTTTTTATTTCTCATTTGATGGACAAATTAAAGATGTTTGTTCAATTCCTGCGGGATAGTACCAAATATTATAATTCTGTAATTTTTAATGCAAGTTTTCCAGATAGCAGAAAAACCTTATTTTTTGGAGATAACTTCGAAAATCATTTACAGCACATGCATTTTTGCGTGAAATGCTTTTGGGAACCAATTTTTGCCTAATCAGCTCTACACGTTAGTAAGCGGGAATATTTACAAGAAGCAAATGACACTGAAGTGGGGTTTTGAAAATACTGAAAAGTGAATGATATGAAATTTTTTTGAAAGTCAATCTCAAATCAATGAAAAAAGTCAATCGATGTTATCAAAAGTATTTTAAAATATAAGACTTGCAATTAGGGAATATATAAGTCTGCAATGGAGGGTTCAAACTTCAAGGAGGAGAGAAAATAAAGAGATTTCATATCACACGAAGCCATAAGATCCAATGAAATTGTGGGAGCTTCAATGTTGTAAATGGAAACAGATGATTTTCCTGAAGATAAGAGAATATAGGCGTAATATCTAAAAGATAAATCACCCCAAGTGTGTGTGTATTATGTGACAAGCTACGCAAACCAGGAAACACGACTTTTACCTGAATGAGGAAAATTTTTATCAATAATCGTTTCACGTTTATATGGGGGTGAGTTTTCAGCAGCAAGCGCTTTATTATAAATACTTATGCAAAATAATGTTAGGTGAACACGTTCACGAGAAGGTAGCTGCTGTGAACACTCAAAAAGCATGCAAACACATTATAAAACTAAATTATTACGGAGGCTTCCGCGGTTAGTTGATTGGTGATGGTTTTCCGGGTTTACACCGCGTTGATACATGTTTTGCGGACGACAGTATAAAACTATTTAAATTAGAAGTATGTCCTAAATTTAAGTAGAAAAATAAATTTTTACGTTGCCCTTCAGTACGAATCGTATTTCACATGCATGATGTCAGAGGTAAAGCAAAAAGTTAAATAAAACCGTGGTGACCCGTTACAATATCTATCTGTATGCAAGGGAAATCCTATGGGGGGTACAAACTAAGAAGTGGAAACTAACGGAAGAATGTTTGTGTCTTGGAAAGAGAATACAGGGCCATTTAGATGGCATATATTTTGCTTAGTACACTGAGCTTCCGTTGTAAACAATGATATCCTAAAGGAAGTACCGTCTCTGTACCATTCTAAAAGCGGTGTGGAGACCTGATTGTCGAACCGGTTCGCACGTTATGTTGGGTATTCAGTTGTCCCCTTTCCCATGGGATCCGCGCCAAGTATGTTCTTAAGCAGGTGAAATTTTGAGACTCGCGATTTTTTTACGCCGTGCCAAATCTGCGAAAGGTTGAGGACTCGAGATACTGCCGCTAAAGGCATATATTTACCGACGATGACGCTATGGTGAAACTCCCGGAAAATGTACAAATACTGCCGAAGATTATATAGCGGTGTAAAGAAAGAGTGGTTCGCAAGTCGCTCTTCGAAACGAAGGGGTTCATGGATCTGATTGTTGCGCGGTCGATGCATCATAAATGTTGACACCTTTCCCTTAAAGGAATAGATAAGATAGTGTCGGATTTTATCATGTAGAATTTTGTGGACGGTTCTCCCTCGGATGAATTTGATGGCTAGGTTTGCATACTAATAATTCCAAAACTCACGTGAAAACAATTCAAATTTAACTTTCTTAGGCCCAATGCCAAACAGGTTTACATGTTTATGGGACTCCATGCTCGTGAATTTTGATGTAAGGAGGAAAGATAGCAACACACATACATTTTCAACGAGCGAACCCATGGGAACCTAAACGGAGCCATGGATTGCGGCCTTTACCTTTCGCGTTTTAATGATCAGTTCTATTAGTCAACCGCCTCACTGTGTTACCGAATCGCGTCCTGCTTCAGCGATGTGTCTCCATAATCTACAACGGATATGGCTCGTAAATCTAACATGGATTCTGTACATCGGTCATTACTATTCTCTAAGCATCTTTCGCTAAATACGGCACCGCAGGGCTCTGAGCCATGTTACCTCAAACACACCCATGGAACCTTAATGACGAACATATAGTCTGCAACTAATACTCCCGTTTGATTAATATAGTAGATTGCTGTTTAAAATTTGATATTTTAAAAGAACTTACATCGGTTTACGCTGAAATGCAAATGATACCTCGCCATACCTTCCGATATTGGTATGATTGATTCCGAGCAATAAGGTCAACTTCCGAGATTTCATGTATCGTATCAATAGGTACGTGATTACCTACAAAAGGACTAATAGAACAGAAACTGGGTTAAAATGAATCCTAGCATTTTAGCAATTTTTTTTCGAAAATTTCTGAGTTGTCACTGCTTAGAGACCACGTAAGATGTATCACCCACGAGAAGGAAGTTCCCGGAATTATCTGAGAGTTATCCGGTGGAGCTAGAGTGAGAAACGGATGACTTAGTATGTGGGTGCGGCTAAAATGAAGGCTTGGCGAGGAAAATGGATCCACCCATGATGGGTAACCCGTTTCCTTGCTCCGACACCTTAGTTTCGCTCACTTCTCATTGTATTATACTATTATGCGTCGCATTCGTCCCAAATGGACCAAGTGAAGCATCTACTTGATCTCAAATTTCCCAGATGCTTCTTATCTTTCACCTGTACCTACCTGTACGATTTTTTTTTCATTTTTTGACCGTGCCGCGCAGTCCGCCCCGCGCAGTCCCTGGACACACGGAATGCCGAGACGCGGCGTACATTACAAAGCGAGTTGGATCTATAGTCTTTGTTTCTTTCTGTTGATGGATCTATTATCTCTGTTTACTGAAAATTTCGTCCGCCATTGTGTAATGCATCGGTACAGCAATCGAATGCCGATTTCGTAAAATACTTATGTTAGTAGTATTATTCGGGACATATCCGAAGTATGCGTGAAAGCCGACCGTAAACTTGAATTTGTTACACGATTTCTCGGTGAATGCCATGGAAAG
Organism: Ischnura elegans; assembly: GCF_921293095.1. Taxonomy (NCBI): domain Eukaryota; kingdom Metazoa; phylum Arthropoda; class Insecta; order Odonata; family Coenagrionidae; genus Ischnura; species Ischnura elegans. Next base: position 84,912,743 of record NC_060248.1, read on the forward strand.
GTGAAATAGAGAGGCTGTACGACTTAAGTAAGGTCCCACTTGGATAATGCTGCTAGCGTGTTGGCCCCGTAAGAAGTAGGACTGATGGCTGAAATCAATAGAGTATAGAGCAGGGCGGCCAGATCCGTGAGTTGCTACGATACAAAGAGCACTACGTTTCCAGTATGTTTGGCGAGTTAGGATGGGAATCTTTACAGAAATGTAGACTTAAGTATTGGATAATTTTACTGAGTAAATTCGGGGAAGAGTTTTTCTCAGACGACGTGAAAAATATCTTTCGTTGACTGTCACATCGTGGTATATGTGATCACGAGAAGAAAATAATTAGACTACTCAAATAATATGACGAAATGATTATTCAGTTCAGTACTATCGACCGGTTTCGACGACCTGCAATGTAATTATTTTGAGACGAGCAGCATATTTTGCTGAGAGAATGACGCTGTAGTTGTCGAAACCGACAAATCGCATGAAACTCACTTAAGTATTACCTATCGTGATTAGCATTACACGTTGTAATAATATCCCAGCGATCTGACCAAATGCCAAGCTGCGAACCTCTCTGATGTTACAGGTGCCGGTAGTCGACCTTTTCTGTCCTCGAACTTCCCACTCCGCCGCCCTTATATCAATCTCCCCTTCGCCCATCTCCTCCCTCCCTTCCCTCTCCTCCGCGTACGCATGGGCGCGCGACGTCTCCTCCTCCGCCCCCACACTCCTCACGTTCAACCGTGCATTCCTCTCTCCCCCTCTTCCTCCATTGCCTCCTCACTTCCCCACCCCCGTCGCCATTAAAGCTCGCCTACTACATGCGAGGCGGCGACTGGAGGGATGGGCGCTCGATGACGCATCACCCAGTTGGATCGTGAGGTGTCGTCGGGCTTACCAATCGTTGTACCTTTCCTTCAATATGATCGCCTTGTGGTTGCCAGGGTGATCAATGGGGAACATGCATGAAATTTGTTCATCATGTTGATAAGTCTGACTGAATAGACAATTTTCTCATGAGTCCAAATATAAACCAAAGCTATCCCAGTACTCCACAAACGTCATGAAATGCTAATTAAAATTGCTCTAATATCGCTTGAAGTACCGTGACCTGAAACGCCTTCTGACGTCATCGAACGATGCACCATTCACTTCGCTAAGAGAGTAGAGCCTTGAATGCAAGATACCGAAGTAAAAATTGCAATTATTTTCACCAAATTTGCGTTTAAGCCCCTGTATAGACCGATCTTTTATCAATTTCCTCTGTCTGTCATCAGTGGATACCGTACCGTGACGTCACCCTCCGATGACGTCGTGTTTTGAAGCAGCCGACGAAGATTAATTTTTAAAGACTCATAACTCAATTAAAAAACATTATTCATACGCCAGATTTTCGGCGAGTGCATTTAAGGTAACCTTCTTATTATAGTACTTTTAAAAAAATGCTCATGTTCCCCATTCTACATGTACGCAATAACGATACAGCAGTGAATGTGGAGCGGGGTATAGCGGCGCTCCTGAACAATTTTTAAGGAGATTCGACGTCCTTCCCATAAATATAATGTGAGATGATAGCTCATTCACATGAATTGCCGCAAGAAAATGTTTTCTGGACCGGTAAATTTTCTCATGGCAATTCATATGAAATTCACCGCGGTTCACGTGGCAGGATTGAAATATTATCCTCATCGATCGCTCATGTTTTCGTTTATGGCGAAACTTACACCATGTATTTTAAAATTTAGTCCTCTCTGGCTCGTAGTAGGAGTCTTTTATTACTTTTTTGTTAAAAAAGTGCGCCATATAATACTATATAACGTTATGAAGGTATGTGTCGACTTTTCAATTATTTTCAACCCATTTGGTGTCACATTGCGTCATCGATGACGCAAGGGATGGTATTAGTCATTTATGTGAAGTTTTGCCCTTCTTCCGACGCGTCGCCATGAATCACTATAATTTGCGTGAAAACGTTTTTTTTAGTCGTTCAGATTTCATTCTTCTAGTGGCAGGAGATGCGCGAAAAAGAGATGCTTGAAGGTTGAAATTCCTTATACATTTCTTACAGATTTCCTGCTCCGAGAGTCGTCAATGGTAATAAATTAGGCTAATGATCATGGAAATGTAATGTGAATCTTAGTTGACTTTGCTTCTGGAAGGAAGCACGAAAGTTGGCCAAATTGTATCCTATCGATCCTCATCCACGAATTGCACCTCCAAAAGATTACTCGCACTTAAAAAGGCACTAAAGAGCAATAAATTGGTCTATAAAGGCGTTTAACTTAGTCTACACTTACCTAATGCACTTCGAGCCATTACAAGGGTGTTTAGCGGGAGGCGGGTGTTCACTGTTCACCAACATGCAATTCGCTTCATATTCCGGGAAATGTGGCCATTCGGTGAGGGTTTCCTTGAAAAATGATTCCTTTCATGCTGGCCTTTCTGAAAGGGAATCGCTATAGATCACGTAAGAAAGCATGCTAGGAACTAATTCGAGGAAAAACTTTGACCCCGTATTTGAGAGAAAAATGCTTGTAAATTACTGGATTTTACTTTCATTCCGTATCGAGCATATTATCAATACTTATGAGGGTCTGAAAGTAATGGCCTCACGGTAATGGCAGCGTGTTGAAGCCGTGATCAATTTAGAGTAAAAGAAAACTTAGAGCAAATTTTCCATCTTTAATATCCTAATGGCTGTAGAGCTCGTTATTTGATGGCAAGATTTAGAGAATATACGGCTTAATGGACAGGAGCTGTTGGAAATGTGAAATTCTGATTTGCGTCTAAAATTACTATAAACCAGCTCAGTTTTTTGGTGCAATGGAAGAAAAACGTCGCGCCGAGGTTATTGCTCATTGAATAAAATTTGAAAGAAATGCAGGAAATTTTTTAGGTTTATTTCAGGAATTTAGATGTATAGCCCATAAGTATATAAGCCCATAAATGCAGGAAATGCAGGAAAAAGTTTTTAGGTTTGTTTCAGGAATATAAACTTTTCCATTTTACATCGCAAACGAAACCAGTGGGTTATGTAGGCACCAGGACGCTAACTGCATATTTTCTTGTCGTATGAGTAGGGAAAACTCCATTAATCAGGTGGTACTTCCTCCGCCAACCTGACCTTTATAAGACCATCGAAAATTTGTCGAGACACTCATTTCCTGAGGAAGATAGCGGACTAGGCCACAGAAAAGTCAGTATAGAGCCAAATCCGACCCGGTTGGAAGCCGGAGTTTTTTCATCTAATCTTCTCTGATTTTCGGGTCATTCTAGCGTAAAGGCACTGAGTGTGAGTACAATTAAGGTCTACGATTGAAATTATAAGTTATAAGTAAGGGGCTCTATGCTCTTAACGAAAAAGATATTTTCTAATTACCGGGCTCTCCTCGGTGATAATTTTAGATTTATATGTTCGAAAATGTTAAACAAACCTGTGCTAAAAGCACGTGAATGCGATCAGCCAGTCTCATTTTAAAATACCAAGCACATCGAATTAGTCCTAAGAAGATCCTTTCATCGATCTCTGTCCTGTCTAAAAAATGTAGGACTGGTCCGCATCTTTGCCTTAGCTTTATGTGTTTAAGTGAGTTTCCCTCAAGTGGGTTTCTCCTGAAATATCGTCGGTGGTGCGAAATAATTCAAACCGTTAAGTTAACGTCAGAATCCAATAAATCCGCGTCTTAATTGCTCTGATTCGTCTCGCATCCCCAGCCTAATGTATCCATGTAGTGTGACGTGTCTGGAGCGATCGTAGGCGTGGCCAAGTATGGAGCGATGAGGGTCGCTTCTCCCGCTAATTGCCCCGCCAAGTGGTCGCTATCCTCTCCGCCGAAATTTTAATTAATCCGATGGCCACGGCCGGTAATAAGCTGAGGTGTAGCTAGCTCCGTAATTATCAAATATTACAACAAAAAAAGAGTTGATTCAACGGTGAAATTATGAAGCCATGCTATGTATCATAGATATCATGCATATCATCGATGGATATGCACTTCAAGGCGTGAGAAATAAATGAAAATCTGAAAACAATGGCACGAAAACTAATTATATATATTATCTGGGGTCAAGTTCTTGTTCTATATCGTTGCAGCTTTTTTTCCGATACCAAAAGTAGAGCTGCAGATCACCGTGATGAGAAGATGTCGGCGAATGAAAAGACTTAACAATTATGTGCTATGCAGGAGAAATTAGATAATTAGTTAACAGTGGAGACTCCGCGAAAAGGCCATTTTACACGGGGCACGCAATTGCACAATCTGACGTGTGTGCGAAGGCGCAGTCAAAATTGAGTCCTGTAAAACTGCGTTGTTAGATTTCATGGGTGTGAGATGGAAAAATAGCCCATATTCTAATTTCGTTCGTGAATTCGCACAATTGCACACCATAATGAGAAATGAATAACGTGCCGCGTATTAAACGGCCTTATGAGTAATGGCTGGAATTTCGTTCGATAAGCTGATGTTTGAAGTATAAAAAAAACTGTTAAAATGAAAATAAAACTCGAGGACGAGCCTTACTTGCAATATTTTGTGGAAGGTGTGTTCTATGGATAAAGTTGCTCCGGAATATAACTAGTGCAATGTAGTGCATTATACGGCTTATTATCAATTAATGGTGAAATATTGAGGTAGGTAAGCCATATATAGAGGGGAGTGAAGAGTTTCTGCAAGCCTATTCTTGCGCTCCTGACTGCCGATGATACATATCGTCTTTCAGATTCGTGACGAATGAAGAAGGTTCATGTTATTGTTGGAGGCATTACTTTCTACTAAAGATATGGGATTCTAAACAATGGGACGTAGGTATTTCATAATACTTTTCCTTAGCATGCTCAATTTCCATGTGCGTTTGTTCTCTTGTTCATTGTATTTTTTAAATTACATACTTTCTATGAAAATGATGAAACATCAAATTGCATTTTGAAGAAATGATCAAATGCTGATGCCATATTTTTATTTAATAGTAAAAATTGACCTTTACAATTCCTTGTGGAAATAATGGAAGGCCTCTTTCCTACTTATTGATTTGAAAAAATAATATTACGCCGGTATGAACTGTATCAATGCACTCAAAGGTTTTAAGGCACAAGACTCAAAGGGCCATAATGCTGGCTCTAACTTAGCATACTAAATTATTTACCACAGTTATTAGGATTTTATATTTTTTTTCATCATTGAAAACAGAATAATCGATGAAAGACAAAAACGATGGCGGGAAATATGAATTTCTTTTAAGGATGATTTAGTACAAGATTTTTGTTTGTCATGTAGCTATTAAATTCCTTTGGCTTTTGAAGACTTTTGATGACTCATCCTGACTGAAAGCTATGAAAGGCCGTTCTCGTCCAAGAAAGTGTGCCTATTGAGAGACCGTTTTGTTGAGTTCACGGTATTTTGCTGCGTGTACAGATTCTCTTTGACGGCCTTCGCCGGTGGCGTTAAGAAGAAATTGCCTCTAGTGGTGATGTACAATCTCATTCACAAGTCATTTAAATTGTGTAGATGCCAAGGGAAGCCACAAAAACGCTCTGAGGAAAAACTCATGTTCTTCCTTTCGATCTCTCTATATTTCAGTGTTTTGCTAGCTTTGCCGCAATTCACCAACTGTTGCGAATTTCATACCCCTTTTTCCAACTCATCTGTTCCATTTAAAACTAAAACTACCATTGGAGACCTTTATGTTAGTTATCATCTTCTATCCGCATTTCCAGTCGATATTTTGTAAATCCGTGAGCCTCAGCAATTATGTTAATAATGCTTTTCATTTTAATTCAGAGGTCTTATCTTTCGATTGAATTTTTATTTCGATTTGAATTTATTTATGCTTGTTTTCCTCATTTTGTAACAGTACTAGTTTCAAATTGCAGTAAATATATTCAGCAAATATGCTTCATAGACAAATAAACGGTATAAGCCCTTAAAAATGAAAACCCCTCGGGACCCAATAATTCTATAGTAGTTTTTTCTCGTGAAAAGTTTTTAAGTGAGGTACGATATAATGACCCGTGATATGTTTTGAAATATGAATAATTATTGAAATACATTCTTAACCGATTTTAAATTTGAGCCCACGTGTTCTAGAACTCATCTATACGATATATCTTCGGTGGATACCATTTATGCATTAAATTAATTCGCGATGTGATTGATAAATTTATTTTGTACGTAATATGCTGAATATTACAATTACTTTTTGGATCAAAGTTATAAGTGGATTTTTGAGATAAATTTTGAGGGACTCTTAAAGTAGATAGCATCTGATTGGAAAAAAGGTTTGAGAGCATTGAGTGAGGATTAAAGTGAATTTTAGATGCACTAGTCTTCATCAAGTAGGTACTTAAAAGAACTTCTGTTGAGGCAAGAACAAAATGAACATGGGGGTCAGTGTTCTCATTCTCATTCCTTAACGCTGTGGTGATATTGCGATTAAGAGATGTATTTTGGGCGGTAATGCTATGATTAAGTTCGTTTAGGAATTTTCTTCCGTAAGCCCTTACAACTAGTCACGGGAGAAGCAAGAAAGAAATTATCAGCAGAATAGCCCAGGCGAAGAGAACATTCCACCAAAATAAAGACCTGCTTACAACAGGAAACTTAAATATGGAAGAGAAGGAACAATTTATAAGAACCTGCATTTGGAGTATGCTCCTACACAGAAGTGAGGCATGGACAATAACCGCAGCGGAGAAAGCAAGGATAGAGGCCTTTGAAATGTGGTGCTACAGAAGAATGATGAAGATCAAATGGATCGACCGAGTAAGTAAAGTGGAAGTCCTAAGAAGAGTAGGAGAGAAGAGAAGCCTCATGAAAACCTTAACAAGAAGACGGAACAACCTTTTAGGCCACATCTCAAGACATGATGGTCTGATGAAGACAATAGTCGAGGGACAAGTGGAAGGCAAGAACGGAAAAGGAAGACCTCGAACAAAATATATGGAACAAGTAAAGAGAGATGTGAAAGAGAAGAAATACGTAGGTGTGAAACGATTAGCTGATAAGAGAAGTGAGTGGAGAGCTGCGTCCAGCCAATCCTAGGATTGACCAGTGATGCTGATGATGAAGCACTTATCGTGGCTTAGGGCTCTGTGAAGATGGATCTAGAAAAGGATTAGTTTAGAGGGTAAGTGATGGCTTTTACATATCCAGTTATGTCCTTTTCATACGGGAAAATGTTTTCTTTACAATCCTGATATCTAGCAAAATTTCACTTGGAGAATTCATCAACCATCTAACTCCGCTCCTTGTAATTGACTTAACATTTTGGGTCTCCGTTTATCTAATTATCTGTAAATATTGACAAAACGTAACTAACGTAGCATATCTTAAAAGAGGTAAATTTAGATTTAAGGGTTGATTATATTTAAATATTCCAATATTTAACTTCAAAAAGTGCGAGTTCCGTTCTCTTTTTTCTTTTACAGTTTCCATTTAATCTTATTTTTAAAGATCCCAATTTTTTTTCTTTGTGAAAATCATTTGTTATTCTTCTATCGACGCCGATTATTTAAATATTCTTTTCTCTTGTATCATCGGTCTCCAGGTGTTCTTTTCTTTTAAACTCCGGTCAGCTCCTATGCTTAATTTGTCACTTTCCTTTTCTTATTTAGTCTCTCGAATCAAAACTTATTTCTGCACCTATTGACTGCAGATCGAATAATATCCGTAAAATACTATTCACTTGGTCTGCATTCTTTCTGTTTTATACTATAACTGCATGTTTCATCTATTTTATTTCCATAGAAGTAAAATAGATGGATATCGCCAGTGCTGTAATTACATTTGTGTCTCTTCCCGACGTTCCGTTGGGGGAAATGTAATCAATTTTATTTGCACACTTGTCGTTCCATATGTGATTTTCATTGGTTTAGGTATGCAACTATTTCAAATATTGATCAAATGTTTTGGTCAAATTGTGGTTTTGTGTATAGTTTCAGAGCTATTCTGATTGGATTGATCAATGATATGGCTACTTGTATTTCCCCTCCAATTATCGGAACAATTTATATTGATATCGAGCAATATCGATTGACCCAACTTCCCTATCGTCAGAATTTCCGAGACGTTGATCCATCCATTATTTTCCGTGCGATTTTGCTTTCTCACCGACCACCCATCCCTCTTCCCCCTACCAAGTTCAATTCTCCATCAATTTACCCTGTCATCAACTTCGGATTTTCGTTGCTTTCTGCCCACCTCCTCCTTCCACGCATCATCGCGACGCAATATTTCAGCGAAACGGCACGTTCAGGACGTTTGCGACGTGGTGCGTGTCGTGGTGATCCCTTTCTGAACGCGTGCATTTTTCAGTATTTGCTCCCAGAGGGGGGGATCGAGGCATTTTTCTCCGCTCTGTTTATTCTTCCTGCCAATCACTTTGGACTTCCGCTTGCGTTGCCGCGGAGTCTGCCCAAATAGCCTTCCGCTCAATCCCCTCTCCTCCCCCCAGCCAACCAACCTTCCCCCCTTCCTAATAGGCTCTCCGCCCCCGCCTCGATACCCTCCCGTCCTGCCGGCAAACTATTCCTAATCAGGACTGCCCCGTCGTTTACCTCCACGTCGCTCGGAAGAGGGCGTTCTCTCGGGAATGGGCAAACGGGGCTCGCTCGCCAATTTCCTCTTATTGTCGATTGTGACAGTTCCTACCGTAAACAGACTCTTCTTTTTCTGTTTTTTCCTCCCTCGATCAGCCCTCTCGAGGTAATCGCGACGAATAATCGAAGGCTTCGACCCCTTCATAGATAAGTTGATGACGCCACCACGTGTTGAAATGTAAAACTTGTAAATTTCAAATATATAACTATATAATCGTAAAATTTACAAATAATTAGTTTCAAAATTTGCTGGCCTCGATGGCGGCGGGACAAAGTGCTCGTCTGTCAAAAAAGATGTCGCGGGTTCGAGTCCCACCTGGGTAGGTTACCCCTATCCAGGGTATGGTTGTTCGTGCACGTGTAATTGTTAATTGGTTGAAAAATCCCGTTATAAAAGACCATAATGTGCTTTTTCGGTGGTATGGTAATAAAATAAAGTACGAAGCAATTTCACGAAGTCACGCCGCAAACTATTAATTTTATATCACTTTCTCATAGCACTAATTTGGAATTCTAAGTTAGTATTAAGTTGTGATCAATGGCAAATACATGAAATAATGGCCATAGAAGGGAGAGATTACAGAAATAATGTCGAAACGGTGAATTCACTGTCATATATGTGCATTCTTCGTACAAAATAAAAATCGCCCCTCTCCGTCTCGCGTCGCTTCTCTGGAATCCAATGAAAGAGCCGCTCCCACTCGATAACCCGTTGGCGATTTTACCGGAGAGTTCTCGATTCCCAGATGGTCGCCCATTTAGGCCTCACGTTTGAGGATCGTGAGCGATTCCTTATTAAACGAAAAATTCGCTATCTGCTGCGTGGAAGAATTGCTTCAAATAACTTACACAGGCGCTAGGAACCCAAAATTCTTTTAGAAATGTGACGCGGGTAATCGTCCCTTTCATCTTGCAGCTCTTAAGATGTTATCTGTTTTATCTGGAGTATCAGGCAAGGTGAGAGAATGTTAAAAGATCTTAGACTTTAACAAATAATAAGAGAATGTGAGAGCGTCTTATGTTTTTTTTGGAAGAAGCACATTTATTTATACGACAGTCTCAGCAGATCTACGCAAAGGTTGGAAAGATCTCGACAGGCTCAACAGGATTAATGCTTGGTGATGGTTTTCCGGGTTTACACCGCGTTGATACATGTTTTGCGGACGACAGTTTCGGGCGCGTTCCAGCTCCCGTCTTCGGGTCCAAATGATTTGCAGATCTGTGATCCTTATTTATTTACAGCTAGTCAGACGGATGTTGATTTTTAATCCCATTGTTGGAAAAGCCGATTAAAAATCAACATCCGTCTGACTAGCTGTAAATAAATAAGGATCACAGATCTGCAAATCATTTGGACCCGAAGACGGGAGCTGGAACGCGCCCGAAACTGTCGTCCGCAAAACATGTATCAACGCGGTGTAAACCCGGAAAACCATCACCAAATAAATAACCACGGAAGCCTCCGTAATAATTTAGGATTAATGCTTTATAAAATGCATGCAGAATGAAGTATATAATTGTTTTCTAGTTGTTTAGTGTTGCCCTCAGTGTTCGGTTACTGTGCAACTTATATGAGCGTTCTTCTTGCTCTTACTTTAGGTTCTATTTGAGATCATCGGAGATCATGCTAATCCACTCATACATATTTATTTGTTTTAACTCCTAATTATAAGTACATAAGCCTTATCCTTGCAGTTATGTATCCATGCCGCTGTTATCTTAAGCTCTGCTTGTAAAGTAGCAATGTTTGTTGTTCTTGTAGAAAGGTGTTATATGCATGCTAACATTATTTCCTATTGTACCTTTAACCGTTATCTTAAATTGTATTTTAAGGATAATCTAGAGAGTCCACTCTATTGTATTTCCCGTCAAATGATTTTAAATGCACTACACTAACGTCTATTAAAAGAAAAATCTTCCTTTTCGGTGAATATATTCCAATTTAGTGATGTTTCCACGAACCTTATATTCGCTAAGGATGTGGGGGTGTTATTCCATCACATTGATAGCTTGACAGCTTGCACTGCGATAGGAAAAGATAAAATGTGAATCAGCACCTTCTGATATGTGGATTACCGTTTATCGTTCATCCATTCCAGGCTCTGATTCCCATATCCATTATCCCATCGCCCCATCAATCTCGTCGACCGATTATTTATTTTGATAAGACGGATAGAATAAAACGTCCGGTAATAGATCCGTAACGTGATTTTGAGATACTCCGTTTTATTCTGTTAAGAAAGAAATACTATAGCTCTTCGTGGCAAACATCTTTTCCTTTTCAATTAAGGAAAATTGTTGCCTGAAATAATGAATGCAGTATTACCGTAAACAGAGCATGGAAGTGGCACGTGCAGGGAACTCGCTGCTGCTAACGAACATTCAATGTTATTTCGTCTGATTTCAGACCTTTTGCTTTGGAAGATCTGTTATAAGAACGCTGATAGTGAGCCTATGACATTTATTTTGACTGTCCTCTCAGCGTAATGAATGCCTGTTTCCCATATTCGAAATATTAGAATGAAGACTGATATGATCACAAAATGACACCAATACATTTGAAAGAAAAGTTGGTGGGGGAGAAAATATCCTTCGTAAAACTTGTTCTAGTAACTTCACTTTGTATGAGGTTATAAGTTGTTATCTACCTTAATAATCTCATTAAACTACGTATTAACGGGTGAATGTGCTATTTAATTGCATCCTCGCTTAAATGGACACTTTATACGGTAGTTCAGTGCCACCAATTTACTGTTCATTAATTTTAAGGAGTTTATGACGAAAAATTGGCTGCAAACCTGATTAATCATGGTTAATACCACTTTTTTCTGGTGAAATTATCATCAAAATATTCAAATTATCATGAAGTTCCTCAACCACATATTTATTTTATGATATTTGCATTTCCACTCACGCGGCCAAACCGTCGACTAGTTCTATCGAAACAATGCTACTTACCTTGGCACGCAGTAAATGATATGAAAAATCCTGAAATGATAGTGGAAGTGTTCTTGATACCTTTTTATGGAATTTTTTCCAACGCTACCAGCGTCATGGTCGCCACGTTAACGTCGCTGCGCTTATCATTTCGCTGGGAACTCTTGGTATTCAACGCGTGAAATCCACACCCGTTTTTTAATATTAGCTCTCTTGTGATCGCATTGGCAGAATAATTAATGGGTAGACGTTCGCTCGCCGGCTGTGCATGCGTAACCAAATTTGCCTCGACCTGAGCGGGAGAGGAAGCGGAGGAAGGGGCGGGGGAGGTTAGGGTCAGGGAGAGGAGGAGGACGGCGAGAATTCGGCGCTTCATCGACCCCCTGCCGGCGACAGCAACGTTTGCACACGCTATGAGGTCCTATTCCTCCAGAAAAAAAGTACCTCTGGGGGAAAATTAACTTTTAGGTAGCTAAGCACCGACTATTCTTCATGGGATGTGAAGGGGAAAGCCAGCTGAATTTTACATTGATTGATTGAAGAATGGAAAGTTTACGAAGACTATAGTGCGAAACAGGGGCGGATCCAGGTTTTTTTCTGGAGGAGGGCTCAAGGGTCTGACACGTAAACGGTCTATTCATTCTTGCGATTAAAAGCAAGATACAAAAAATGACTGTACTAAATATTCTCTTTATTTTAACATGGTAATTATTATTATGAAATTAAATGATTGTGGCTCCGTAATACACAAAACAAAACTAACGTAATCATAGCAGCATAAAAATTTTTGTCTATTTTTAAGCGTCTGGGTGGGGGCACGTGGACCCTCGCTAAATCCGCATATGGTGTGAAATATCTCTTCGAACAACATCTATGCTTTGTTGCACGGTGTGGTGGAAATTCCTAACATGGTTTAATAAGACATTGCAGTATTTTCCCCTATTATTATTATAGTATTCTACCGATTAAGGTAGGTTTCCATGGAGTACTAAAGAGGTGATCTGGGAGCCTCCCTTTCCTTCCAGCACTGCCTTCTTTAATTCACTGTAAGGCCTAATCTCTTTCAATCTATCTAAAAATCCTATTCTTTTCCTTCCCCTCCCTCGTTTCCCCAACATTCTACCCTCCAACACCATTTTCAACATCCCCTCACCGCTAAGCACTAACTCCATCCAAACCTTCTGTCTCCTGCGTATCTCATCTAAAAGCTTTCTCTCCTCGCCAACCATATCCAGCACTTCGTCGTTCCTTTTCCTCTCCGTCCATTTCACCCTCTCCATTCTTCTCCATACCCACATCTCGAACGCCTCCAATCTTCTCTCGTCTTCTTTCCTCAGAGTCCACGTTTCCGCACCGTAGAGAGCTACACTCCAGATCAAACTCTTCACTAACCTTTTCTTTAAACTCTTACACAACGATCCTCTAAGAAGCTCCTTCCTGTTCATGAATGCCTCCTTCGCTAATGCGATTCTCTTCCTTATGTCCTTACTACTGTATCCGTTTTCCTCTAACGTACTGCCTAAATAGTTGAATTGCTCAACCTGCTCAAGTTTTTCACCACCCACCTTTATCTTGAGTCTCACATTCCTCGCTCGTGATGCTTTACAAAACCGCATTACCTTAGTTTTCTTGTGATTAATCCTCATCCCAAACTCCTCGCAACGTTCGTATAACGCATCCACTAGGGCCTGAAGCCCCCTTGCTGACTGACTGATCAACGCCTGGTCATCCGCGAATCTCACTGATTTGAACATCATTCCTCCCACTTTTATCCCAGCTTCTAACTCATCCCACGCTTCCCTTACCATCTCTTCAGCATACACGTTAAAGAGCAGTGGCGATAGAGGACAGCCTTGCCTCACACCTCGGCCAATGCTTGCCCACCCAGATTCTCCGTCCGCTATCCTCACTTGCGCAGTCTGGGCCATATACAGATTACAAATCAGTCGTCCAATCCCTCCAGTCAACACCTATTCTCTTGAGAATATCCATTAACTTTACCCAGTTCACCCTATCAAACGCTTTTTCAAAATCCACGAAACACACATATACGTCCTGCTCATATTCTAGGTTCCTCTCCACGAGGGACCTCATTATTGCTATTGCATCACGAGTTGACTTCCCTTTTCTGAAACCAAACTGATCTTCGCCCAAATACTCGTTTGCCCTCGCCTCCATTCGTCTGTTCAATATCCTCAGCACTACTTTAGCCGCATGGGATATTAGGCTGATAGTCCTATAATCTCCGCATTCCACAGCTTTCTTCTTTTTCGGAAGCGGAATTAAAACCGTCTTCACGAAATCCTCCGGCCAACATCCCTCCTCATAGATCTTGCGCACTAGTTCGAAAAACCTTTTCTTACCTTCCTTCCCTAGATTCTTCAGAAGCTCACACGGGATGTTGTCCACGCCTACTGCTTTCCTAGCCTTCATATCACGGAGTGCTCTCTCTATTTCTGAATCTAATATCTCCGGCCCAAGATTATCCTCCTCCACTGCACTTTCCTCCTCTAGAGTCAATCTCTCTGGTCTGTTCGTTCCGTCATACAGGTCCTCCACATATTCCTTCCACCTACCCTGTACCTCTTCCCGCTCGGTTAGCATCCTCCCATCTTTAGCCTTAATTTTAGACATGGCTTGTCCTCTTTTGCCGCCCGATAGCGACTTAACTTTGGCGTACAACGCGCCTACTTCTCCATCCTTCTGGAACTTTTCCATTTCCTCGCACTGTCTTTTCCACCAAGCCTCCCTTGCCCTCTTAGTTTCACGTCGTAATCGATTATTCAATTCCCTATACATTCTTTTGCCCTGTTCTGTGTCCACGTTCTTCCACTTCCTCCTCTCCTCCATTTCATTAACCATTGCCTCCGTTATCCACGGCTTCTTTATCCTTCTACTGTCAACGTAACCAATTGACTTCTCCGCCGCTTTGACTATTCCCGTTTTTATATTATCCCATCTTTCCTCTACCGTCTTGGTACTTTCAATCTCCCGTATACTAATGTCCACTAGCTCCTGATATTCTCTCCTCATACTCCCCTTCAGGACTTCTACGTTCCATTTCTTCGCCTTCCTAACTTTCATAAGTCTTTTGAATCTTACGTTGCATTTCATGAGCACTAGATTGTGGTCCGAATCCGCATCCGCTGCAGGGAAGCTGCGCGAGTTTTTCACACTGTTCCTAAACCTCTGTCTTACCATAATGTAGTCTATTTGATATCTCCCCGCATCCCCTGGACTTTTCCACGTGTACCTTCGCCCTTTATGATGATTGAACCACGTGTTTGTGATGAATAACTTGTTTCTCCTACAAAATTCTGCTGCTTTCTCTCTCCTGTCGTTCCGTATTCCTAGACCAAAATCTCCTATTTCGTTTCCATTCCTCCCTTCCCCGACTGAGGCGTTCCAGTCCCCCATCACTACCAGATTTTTCTTACCCGGTGTGTCTCTAATTATTTCCTCGAGCTGTTCATACACCTCGTCTACTTCTTCCTCCCTATGATTGCTAGTGGGCATGTAAACCTGGACCACCACAAGGTTGGTGGGCCGCGCCTCAATTTCTACCACCAGAATCCTATCGCTTACCTGGTCTATACCTACCACACGCTTACCCATCTTCCCGTATAATACTAAAGCTACCCCTCGCTGGCTTTCTTCCCCTCCACTATATATAACCCTATACCCATCACTCCAATAATCCCCCCCATCCCTCCATCTCACCTCGCATAATCCTAAGATATCTATCCTCCCTTTATCCATTTCCCTTTTGATATTTTCTAACTTTCCCGCCCTCATCATAGTCCTCACATTCCACGTCCCCACATTTATAGCAGACTTCTTCTTCTCCATCTTCTTGGTCTTCTTTTCTTCTTTCTTCATTGCTGCTGCCACTGATGTTGATGATGATAAGTCTCTGCAAGGATTTCGCATGTTGGCGACCCCGAGGACCTTGCCGACCTCGTTGCCGTGCCCGACACCCGCCCTTTGCGGACGGGTCCCGGGCGATGAGATTCCGAGGCTCATTTGGTTGTACTCCATGTGTTCAGGGAAGAGATAGTTGGTAGGGTTTCCCACTTCCATTCCAACAGTGTTTTTTTACGTGACACCATCACGCGGACTACCTTTCGTCTGGCTCCTACCCTTCGACCTATCTGGCATGGGTGGCCCTACCGGGAATAATTTAGAATTAATCCCGCCAGTGCAGCTCTAGGGGTCATAGGAGCGCGCAAGCCTTTCCACCGCGACAAGGTTGTAGCCCAAGGGAAAGGTATTTTCCCCTAAATTTGTGAAATTTAGGGGAAAATTTGCATTATCTAATTTGATCAGTTTATTAAATAACCCTTGGTATGCCTGTGTACGTATAGGAAACCTATCTTGCTTATCACCGGTATCTCAGCCGAATTTACAGAATTTTCTGTGTGCCTCCACGGAAAGACTTCTCTTGACACGCGGTTGATAAATGATTTTCCTGTTTACTTTTTGGGTGAGGTGATTCTACCTTGGCAGTATAGTGTATATTTGGCTACGTTTTTGACGATGCGGTTCGTTGCAAACTATAGCGTTTGTGAAAGAGGATGTTAGTGTATCGGAGAAACTTTACTTCTAATTCCAATCTACTTCTACACCGTTTAGGCCTGGTTAAAAGATGCATTAACAATTACGAGTTTATGTTGAAATTCGTTAACGCAAATTGCACCGCGTAATCACCCAAATTGTGCGAATGAATGTACAGAAAATAGAACCTGTTCTCATTAAGTTCATTAATTCGTACAAGTTCCATTTCGGACCACCAAAAATCGCTGGTGCATTTAGACATTAACTCGTTTGGGTTAATATATCATGTAACCAGGCCTTTTCACCGATCATCATGGAACTTGAAAAATGTTTATATCTTTCAAAGAGAAGGTTTATGTGCCATGTAATTTGCTGTAACTTGGCCTCATGGGCTCTCAAGTGACCCGCCCTTGCTGGTTAATGAGCGAAAGACTGTTTGCAGCCAAGCATCCTCTGCAGTTTCATTTTTCTGCTTCTTAAAAGTACTTTTAATTAGACTTTTCGGCTGGGATTTGTATATCGGATAGCTTAATATATGAAGTTTATAATCAATTTTATTTTACACTTAGTGTTTTCCTGAAAATCACGGTGTTAGCTGAAAAATTCACGTTCTTCTTTGTAATAAAAAAATAACATGTTTCCGTCACAACCAGTTTGAACTGATATTAACGATTATGATTATTATTTGTTATTAGGGCGTGAATCTGATATGTAATAACCTTTCCATTCGAATTGCATTGAGAGTTTTAGGGAACGTCTATGTAAATATTCCTTTTTCGATTAGTGTTCTATGCACATGTACCGAGGTAACAATTTAGGAACAAAATAGGAACGACAACGTCTGCTGGGTTTTGCTAGTAATTTGCATGTATGAACCTAGTCTGGCGATGGTAGCTCTTTTTTGTGGGAATCTATTCGTTGAGTTCAATACATCAAGTCTCAACTTCTTCGCAATAGTTATCGAAAACTAGAATCAGCGTCTGGATTATCGCGTTTTTCATCGATCCAGTTCCTCACTACCAGGAAGAAGTACGGCTTTTGAAGAAGATAAGGTGGTGTAGTCGATATCTGTGGCCAACGCATGCAATACCTGATAATCCTTAAGTATATATAAGAAGAATTAGAGACCCAAAATCTTAGATAGGGCACACCTGTATCTCATCCTTATATATATATACCGACCTACGAAAAATCCTGATCATATGTGAATATCAATGGAAGAAGAATCCGAATATCCAATGGTGCCACCATAGATAAATCTCCTTCTGCCAACTGTGGGCTTCAATTGAACCATCTGCTGCTAAGGGCATTACTCCGACCGCTTGGCGCCTCGAAAGGCTGCCCTTCACGGTCCAAGATTTTTGTTTTTTTTGCTCGCATTCTTTTCGTTTTTGCGCCGATACTTTTCGTTCCTTGGTGTCTTCCTGCCTACGTAAATTTGCGGAATTTATGGCTTCGTGATTACCCTCGAGATGATTTAAAAGTCTCCCATCCCAGACTTTAGAGTTCGCCTACCTAAACCGTCACGCGCCGTCGATTACTTTGGCATAAACTAGTTTACGTGACAGACTGAATTGGAGGAGCCATCATCGTTATAAGATTAAAATGCTCAAGTTCTATAATTCAATTGCGGAGGAAATGCAAGCAAATGAACCGTGGAGGGTAAATATTTAAAAGGGGACGGAGAAAGCTGCTGTTCTCGATTCTTCGTATTCAGCCGTGTCCAGTGTACTTTTGTTGCTTGGCCTATTTTCTCCATTTAAATGATAACTTTTTAAAAACTCCTTTGTTCGTCCAAACCAAATTTATTGTGTGAATTTTCAAAGTCCTGATCCAGGTTTCGCCCTAAAAAGAATTTGAGTTCAGAATAATTAAATTTTATGTGGAATTGCAAAACTATTTTTTTCAATAAAGCATTTATGGAATCCATGGAGTTGCGCTTGAAAATATAGTATATCTTTCAAATTTTAGGACATCTTAATTCCCAAGAGTTGATGATTGCGTCCCACGTAGTTCGTTAGCTGGATGTAATTTGCTTCGATCAATTATTCGGGAGTCATTCAGTACGTGGCGTTTATGCGAGCTGAACTTCTATTCTTATTACGATCAATAAGAGATTATAACGGCAGCAATAGAACTCGTAAATAGATTGCATGACTTGTAGTGTAGCCTACTAACCTATGTAAAAATTTATGCATGTTTCTTAATTCAATTATTATTTCTAACAGCATATAGTAGTATAGTTTGTTAGTATACGGGACGTTTTTTGGACGATGTGGTGTGCATGTGGGAGTCCAAATGCATGCTGGTGATTGATCACCCCCTGCCAAACACCCTAGAGGTGGCTCGCAGGGTATTATGTAGATGTAGATAGATGTAGATGTATTCGACCACGGCACTGGATGAATGGAGATGAAAAAATGAAGGACTGTTCTCATCGGGCATTGTCACTTAATGGGTCATTCCTGTGCCAGAGGGGATTAAAAAAAATCAACTCCTCAATTCCACGTGTGCGTACACTGGGGGAGCAAAACGGTGGAGAGAAGGCATTCGTTCCCCGCTCTTTGGATTCTGGGCCATCCGCCGCATGCATGCATATCTTCCGCGCTGCAGATGGAGCCGGCCGAGTGGGTGGGTGCGGCTCGGGAGACCTCGGCTGGCGAGAGGGGGGTCTCCCTCCCGAGTCGGCGATCGCGGTTAACAGGTTCCCGCCAGGAGTGAGTGACCGGTGAGCGCGGAGGGGGCTGTGTGTGCCACAAGGGTAATGCCCTGCACCGCTCCTCTGTTCCCCTCCCTCCTCGCGCCTTCCTTCCCTCGGTACATGGTGACGCGAACGGAGGTTGGTTGCTCTGCCTGGCCGCAAGTTGGGGGCCCGGAGGGATGGAGGATCTCCCTTGAGCGGGGGTCCAAAAACGTGTAAGCACATGCGTAGTCTCTTTCTTTGCCTAGGCACGAGCCGGGTCAGGGTTTGGAATGGAGGGTCTGCGGAGATTTTAGCCAGGTAGTTCATCCGGCTGGTGCCAAGTCTTATTCAATGAAATATTCTTATAGCCTTCGCATTAATTATTATTAAAGTATTCTACCGATTAGGGTAGGTTTCCATGGAGTACTAAGGAAGCATTATGGCAGCCTCTCCTTCCTTCATGCATACTTTCCTCTCCAAATCAAAATAAAACCTACTCCCTTTCATTCTGTCTAAAAAGCCTTTGCTCTTCCTTCCTTCCCCTTGTTTACCCAACATCTTACCCTTTAACACTGTTTTCAACATCCCCTCCTAGTACTCGCTCCATCTGTACTTTCTCTCTCTTTGAAAACGTAGCTACCAATTGCTTCCGCAAGATGTGTGGTCATTCAATTCTGATGACGGTTGCAGCGTAACCTATCAGTCAGATTTTTTTTACCCGGATAGAGATCCGAAAAAAAATTGATTGCACCGTGAGGTTTTGTCTTCCGTTTCGTTGTAGAATCGAGAAATGAGGCAAACAACACAATTTATACTTCCACTCTATTTTCTATGCTTCTTGGTTGTTAGGGAATTTTTCTTTGTAGGGTTTCACGTGGTTAAACTGGAAGGAAATTCCGCCGCGTTGAGTTTTCATGACATTAACAATGTTGAGGGTGCATTGCAGCAGCCACCTTAAAGTCTAAAGGGATATTCTTCTTCGAAGCATCATTTATTGCTAACTGATTGTCTATGTGGGCGCCTGATGAAGCTATCAATGTTTGCTCTCAAGTACTTACATTTTTTGACATTTGTTCTTGAGCGTAACGGAAACCTGTTTGCTTATCGTCAGTTTCTTAGCCGTTTTCACCAATTTTTCTACTCTGAAAGGTTTCTCTGGAGACGTGGCAGGTAAATAATTTCCCTGTTTAACTTTTGGGTGAGGAGGATGCGTTGTAAGTGTACAGCGTAATTAGACTTAGTACCTACATATTTAATAATAATAACTGTACTACATAATTAGCCACCTCGTCGACAGTGCAGAGTACTGCAAAGTACAGTGCTGATGAAAAATAATATCTCGTAATTTTCCTCGAAAGGGGCGTGGTTGATGGGTGGATCGAAGAATGCAGCAATGCTGACAGAGGTGGTTAGGGAAGGTTTAAAAAAGATAATACCTCTGGAAACGTGCACTCAACCCTAAGCTGTGTAGATTTCTTGGCACGAGTAATTTCTCTGAAGTTGAAGGTGGTGCGGTTCAAGGAGCTGCATTCTAAGTGCAGGAAGTGCGCCCCTTGGCGAGGCTGAGTGCCAGGTGTGCATTTCCTCCCTTTACACGACGCCCTTCATACGATTGGAAGTGGCTCTTTGGAAACGTAACAGTGGCAGTGAAAAGAAGTCAATACAACGGCATTTGGCCGAGTATTGTTTCCCATCGTGGGATGAAATCAGTTTTAGCATGATTGCCAGCAGAGTGTTTACTAATAATGTTGCTGTTGTTGTACATGAAATTTCTATGTTCGTGGTTTTCCTTTATCTTAACCAGAGGATATATTATTTGTATTGGGAGGGGTAAATTGCGGGGAAGGTTAATCTGAGGAGAGTTCTTGTAAGACTATAGTTCCCGATAAATTAATGAGGGGCCTACGTTTTATTGTTACTTATTTGCGGTTGCTTGATTTCGGTTCCTGATTTTGCTGTAGATATGCAGTTACGAATTAACTTGGCAGTATAACAGTTGAAATTCATGAACGATAAAAATGACGGGGACCGGATTGGTGCGGTGGTTAGTCGGTTGACTTCTCTAAACGTGGGTTCAACTTCAAAACCCAGTGGCGGCGCCGATATTTCGGAGGAAACTCAATTCCTGCTTGAACCCTGTGTGGAGGGAACTTACGCACAACTAACTGTCCACCGGATAGGGCGTTAAGCCGTGGTCCCCTTGGCGCCTTTCGTCAAGAAGACAGGTTAATGCCGACGCCGGGTTTCTCTCCCCCCTTAACTCCCTCTTGGAGTAAATCACCTTAGCTGTCGGTGGCCTCTTACGGAGACCAATAATACCAAGGAAAATTACGCTGCAAGTATAGCCGAGCTCAGTGGCGTAACTAGGAACATGCTTTAGGGGGATGAGGGGGACCTGGGGGCGACCCCCTCATCACCCAGGCAACGGGGACCCAAAATGTTTGAAAAAGGATATCCCTGGAAATACATTATTAACCATTTTGGCACTTAAATTAAAAGCATATGCAGTTAGTATGTATACGTCAAAGCTAGACAGAAGTTTTAAACATTTGAAAAATATTCTCTGAGGCTTTGGGGGGAGGGATCTATCCTCTCATCCCCCCCATAGTTATGCCACTGTGCGAGCTCCTTCGCGATTTGAGGCGCATGGCCGACTACGTTGTCGTGAAGGCATACGCGTTCAAACGCTGGCTTAAAATTTTTAGCAGTTTCAAGATTATACTCATGCGATACCGCCACGGAATCGTACGAGAACTTAGGGTAAAGAACTTAAAATAAATTCACTGTGCGGAAGAAATGTTAAAAAAATGAAACCCCGTGCCGCAATGGTGCGATCAGTATGCGAGGCACGGCGTGACCTGCCGTAAAACGCGTAATGCCCCCTGCATACGGCGCAGCATGCGGCCGTTGCGAGGGTTTTTACACCCCGAATCGGGATTATCCGGCTCTGGAGTCTCGGCGGTTGGCAGCACTAGTCGGTGGCGTGGAGAGAAGAGAAGACGGGCCGCGGGAGGTTGCGGAGGGAGGAAGGAGGAGGATGAGGGCCGTTCCAGACGACTTCTTACTGCTGTGCAGGGGCGGCGAGGGGAGGAAGGCAAGGCAGCGAAGGATGAGGAAGGTTAGCAGCTGCTCACATGCCGGGGAGTGGGTGGGTTCGAAGGGGAGGAATGGTGTGAGAGAGGGAGAGTTTGCTTTGGAAGTGGGTCTCCTCTCCGATCGATCAGATCTTCTTGTTGAATTCACAGCATCGGCTAAAAGAGGGAGGCACCTCACCAAAGTTTGCCGTCCGGGATAATAGGGCCGGCAAGGAACCGGAGAAAGTAACGGAATTCGCGCGAAATTCTTTCGGGAGTGGTTATAAAGAGCAGCGGTACGCGGCGCCACCCTCTCGGCGCGAAGAGCTGAGACGAGGTCAGGTAGTCGCTTACTTCCGCTTTCTCGGTGGAAGAAAATAATTAGGACGATAGAGAATGGCAATTTCACTCCCCCTTTCGGTTATTAAATGCAAATGTGCGAACGAGAGCGGTATTCTGAACACGCTTGTGTTAGAGAGACGAACTGCACGTGGCACCGTTCAATCCGGCTGCAGTATGGATATCACGTTCGCATACGCCAGTGCTCGGTGCGTCTTGACTCCCACGTCCTGTTTTTTCGAGCTGACTATGAAGCGGTTGTGGGATAGTTAAGTACTCATCGGTTGCGAGGAAGCTTTTTTTCGTCATAATTGGGAACGTTTAGGCCTCTGACTAGTCAGCACGTGCCCCATTTCCGCCATTTCAAATCGGTCGCCAATCTACTGGGTGGGGACTTGGTGGTTAAGCGATAACATTAAGCCGAATTTACCCAGCTTAAAAGAACTGTCGTGTTACCGCCTTTGTC
This sequence comes from Ischnura elegans, assembly GCF_921293095.1. NCBI lineage: Eukaryota > Metazoa > Arthropoda > Insecta > Odonata > Coenagrionidae > Ischnura > Ischnura elegans. The sequence goes on from NC_060248.1 coordinate 84,935,377, forward strand.
ATGCTTCCTCATTATTACGATTGCATCTGAAGGCAAGTTTTGCCTATGCTTGAATATGGAAATATAATTTGTTAGTACGCGTAACATTTTTCTGACAGTGTGATGTGCATGTGGGAATCCTCTTGCATGCTTCATAATCACCCCCTGCCAAACATCGTAGAGGTGGCTCGCAGAGTATTATGTAGATGTAGAGTTAGGCATACGTACGTTGTTCCTTCCATGCTTATTGCTAATGTCTCCATCAAATCCATATCTTGATATCTAGCGGCCATGACCTTGGCCGGATTCGAACCTGCGACCCTGTGAGGTGCCGAGTCCGTTGTAAGGTGAGCCTCCTGGGCTGGCTGCTCTTTATTTTTTCATGGTATGGTCGGAATCCTCGGGTTGGGCGGAAGGAATAGGGAAGGAGAGAAGGTAGGTCGGGGAGGCATGGATATTTCATCCCGCCCTCATTCTGACGATCCAATCTTCGTCGGTTTGAATCGATGTATAAGCTTAACCTGAGCCCAAATGTTATACATAATCCATTGGAATTGTGTTGGAATTGGAATCCATCCTCGTCCCCAGAAAAGTGGGTTCACGTCTACGTCTGTGACGTCAGACGATAGTTTTTTTTCTTAAAAATCATTACTTTCTTCAAATTACTGTTTTTTTACTGTCTCAATCCTTCAAGCAAGTTTCACTTTCTTTTTTCTCGACAATCCCCTTCAGACTTTTCATAAACAACTCCCTGACAACATTAAATAACAGAATTTAAATATCAAACGTTGCAGAATATATTTTCCGCGATTACGTCATTCATTACTTCACATTGCTAACCTCCATTTACTATCTGATTTCCTCTTATATCTCCACCCCAGGTTCCAGCATGCCGTTTCCTGCGAAAGCCAGCTCGGCCGGTGCTATCCGGCCGCTGTCTTATCATTTCATTGTGTAGCCATTTTCCACTCACAAGAACTACTCTAAAAATCCTCATTTTTCCTCCTCTGCTATTTATTGCTTTGGTATCGGCGTCAAAATAGTTTGCAGTCCAGGCTTTGGTGATTCTTAAAATGGCAGAATAGTTATACCTCCTGGATCAAATTAATACTAATATTGGCCTACTATTCGGTGGAGTGATTTTCCTATTCTAGCTTACTCCTTAAGATATTTTCCTTTCATTAGCTTCATTCACTTATTAAAATGTGGTATTTTTCCCTACGCAATAAACCCCTACTCGTATTCTACATTTGAATTTATTCGAGCACTGCATATCCAAGGGGATCGGGTTGGTGTTGGACGCTTTAGAGCTTCCTCGGTTCGGGTTCAAATCCCGGGATTGGCAGAGATCTTTCAGAGACTGACCGATTCCTGCTAAAGACCTTTGTGAAGGGCATCTGAAGTATAGTAATTCGTCCGTCGGATGGGACGTTATGCCGTGGTCTCCTTGGCGTCTTTCGTTAAGAGCAGGCTGAAGCCGACACCGGTTTTCCCTCCACTCGTTCCCTCCCTACCCTTTCCTCATGCCGGAAACTACAATTTAATGAAAAATAATGAACAATTGTTATAATAACAGTTCTTCCTCCAATTGTAGGGAAATGGTGTAATCTTTATTTTTCCTATCATAAAGAAAATACATATGGGGGTCCTTGTTAAATAAACCTACCACATTTTGGTCAAAATTTACTTACTTTAACTTCCCTTCTTGCGGTAGCGGGGTAACTTATTTAACCAGGTAGATGATGAACTATGCCGGGAGACTCCAAGGGATTTCCACCGGGTGTACGGCTCCATTTCTGACGCTTCGGCCGCTTTTTCTGCTGCTTTCTTCAGGGGTGAGCTCTTAAATCACCTGGTCACGCATACTCCACGTAACCTGATGTTATAGATAATTTCAACTTCGCTATCGGCGATTTGGGTTGTAGCCTTACGCTGCATGAATCTATTGTTTCTGTCATTGAGCCTCTATAATGATATAATCCATCAATTCCATCTTCTATATATTCGTATATAAAAGAGGATGTCTGTTTGTCTGACCGCTATGCGTTTCCATACGGCCGCACAGATTGCAACCAAAGTTAGTACATAGGTGCATCTCATGCTTGCGAACCCCGTAGTGCTACTCTCGGTTGCGCCCATCGTTTCCTTTATGTTGTTTTCTCGTTACTGTTTGTTAAATCATGTCATATAAATTCTGCGGTTGCACATCCTGCCGGGTGGTCATTTTTCTTGATACGCTCGAAAAATCCTGCCATATGACCATGAATTCCGAGTTCCGAGTTACCCCCTTCTCTGGGTACTGTTCTTCCTGAGCAACGCCGGTTGGCCTGCTAGTTGTATATAATTTGTTCCTCTATGTGAAAAACATTTGTCGTACGACTGCTGGAGGATCTGAGGAAGAAGTTAGCTGCAGACCTAAGGAGGTGGTGAGATTTTCCGATGGCCACGCGTTCTGTCTGCGAAGGGTCGTTAAGGGAACTCATCAAAATTCTCTGAGGTGGATGTGAAGAGAGGAAAAATCACAAAAAATCTAAATTAAGATCTAGTTGATTGATAGGATTAGGATAATTACGGTAACTCTGGGTAAATATCCTGTTAAAGTCTATTTAGGATCTTGATGTGGTGAGTTGCATTAGCAAACATTAGGACATTTTTAGCACAAAATGTATGATGCTTCGCGTTAGTTTAGGAAGATGGAGAATTTACTTTGAACTGTAAAAGACATTCGAGTCAGTCTTATGTGGTTCACTATAAGGAATGAGTAGGGGTTTGTTGGGTGATGTGAAAAGATGGTAGTTCTGATGGATATAGTGAATGATCGAAGGAGATCAAGAAAGGAAACCATTTTGGATGCAGTAACGGATACAGAAAAAAACTCAAAGGGGACCGCAATAGATATTTTGAGCTACCTATATTTTTATCGTAATGAAAAATGATCAAGTTACGCGCAAATTTAAGATAGTTTTATTTAAACTGATTATACGCGTATAGAAGATCATGCTGTCTTATGTTATAAAAAAGTTATAATTGTAGTTCTGCAATGTTCGGCAATGCGGGCAGCCCCGCAAGGGGGGCTATGCCCATCCCCTCGCAGCCCCTCTGCGCCCCCCATATGTATCCGCCACTGTTAGGAAGCTGAATGAACCCTTGGAATGAAGAATTTCATGCCAAGTATCCTAAAGAGAGAGGTAAGAAAATGAAGAACTGAAGAGGGAGATATCGAAGCTTACAGCCATGAGTAAAAGGAGCTATTAGAACGATTTCATGAAAAATAACTTTGAGCGGTAGTGTACCAAATAATTAGGTATTACAAACAATAATATTAAAATGTTCCATACTTTATTTTAGCGGTAAATTCACGTAAAACGAAAAAAAGGGGTGAAAAAGCAAAAAAAAATTACATTTATGGGTACAATCATAGCCGTTAATGACAAAGGCGAGGTATTTTTACAGATTAAAAAATGCTAATTAGCGAATAGCTAGATGGTATAACATTGATATACGAGGTTCATTGAGGGAAATTTGCATCGAGAAGAAAACAAAAGTTGAGAGGGTCCGAAGTTTGTGGCTTAACATCTCAGAATGATAGGCATGAGCGAAGCTCCATATTGCAATTCCAATCGAGATGATCAACCCTTCTCCCCCTCAGTAAAGGAGAAAAGGAGACTTTAGTATTTCTTATAGAGAGAGGACCGTTAGTAGAGGCCAATTGACTATTTAAAAATCAATTTAATAAATTTAACCCTTAAAGCATCCGCGATATCTCCCGCACAGAGTTTGCTTCGATGTAATCTTTTTTTAATTACCTATTTATGAAAAATATCTATAAAATCGATAAAAATGACTTATTTAAATTTTAAATAAGTATTTTTTTTAATTCTTGAAATTTCTATTGAGATTGCGAGAGGAAGATGTTCTCCGATTTCAGTTTTTTCCTTTATAATCAGGGTTACTAGTAGCAGCTTTGCCATACTGTTGCGATCCGATTCGGAGTCTTCCTTGTTTTTCTGGCTATCTTACTCAATAGTGTTTAGAGCGGGTTTCTCTGACGTGGAAATCGTGATAAAGAAGTCGTATTTATTACTCAAAACAATCGAAATCAATGATAATCTTTCATCAAGCGCCTCAGTAAAAAGCTTTTATGGTTTTATTCCCAGTTTTTTTCTGTAATTATTCGTAACACATACGAATGCCATCGGATAATAATTCAATTTACTTTGGAAAACTAAGATTTTATCCTTCCTTCGTGTCGGACGAATGATGCTTTTTTTACTGGGCTTTCATGTAGGTCGCCAAAGCAAAAAAATGCCGGGTCCTTAATTTCCACCATTGAATGCTTTTTTTACACTGCAGCTCATTTCACGAAAATAATTTGAAAAATGATTTCAAGCAATCTTGTTGCCGGTATTGCGATTCACATGGCCTTGAGAGCCTCGTATCTCCATCAACACTCGGGCAAGCATTTATTGAAAGAGCAGAGTAATTTGTTTGCACGAGAGGCAGAGCGCTTCGGCTTTGAAGTCTTCACAAGAGATTTCCTATAACCGATGGAAAATTGAATGAGAGAAAATTGAATCATTGCTGGAAAATTAAAGGTATCATTGACATGAAGGGCAAACTTGTATTTTTGGAATAAAATAACATTTAAGGTGTTTGAGCAATTCATCTCAAGTGGTAACGCTCAATGAAATCACCAAATTGGCTCATATAAATTGATTTAAAAGCCTATTTTAAACACATATATTCAACCAGCCTCTTACGATACTTTTCAATGAATACCATTTCTGCTAAGGTTGAAAAATAAGGCAGGTTTGAATTCTCCAGTCGGTTCTGCATGGGCAATAAATAATTGTTTGACGTTACGATTCGCGTTTGAGTGACTGGTCTGAAATAAAAAAGGGTTCTTACTATTGGTAACTATAAATACTTCATCTGTAGTTGATAAATATTGTAAGGAAAGCATGCAGTGGAAATTTCAGTGAAATTATTTTCTATATAAGCGTCCGTTTGCACAGGGATGGTGCTATCTGATAGCCACAAAGAATCATGCTCTTGCATCATTTTTTGGGAGAAATTCAATGGGATTTTTGGGATAAATTCTTCGTTAAAAACAGAAAAAGATCACTTTAACCAACCATTGAATCGCGAAAATTTGTCTATATACTAGAAATTATTAACTCAGTCAGTGAAGTAAAGATTTCTGGGGTTTCGCACCCCGTCAGGTCCTCCATGTCTCCTTCTAACGTTTCGATGAGCAACTCGCCGATCATCTTCAATCAATTCCTGAATCCCAGATAAAGATGACACGGTGCGAAACCCGAGAAATCTTCACTTCAATCGTTCGCCGGAAAAGAAAACAAAAATTATAAAACTCAGTCATTATTTGTTAATTATAAATGCAGCAGATTGGAAATAATGATATTTTTTCCTGAAAACAACTTAAGAGCCGTCAAAGATGTCAATCTTGCGGGTTGTGGCTTCATAGAAACCTTCTTCCTGAAAGTTTTCATTTTTCTGAGCCACTGGGTATGACAGAGAACTCCGTTGAAATATTGTTATCATAAAAAAAATCCGGGAAAACTAATCGGAACATACACCATCGATCTACGTTCAATTATTCACACGCGGTTTTCTTTACGTAGGTGCTCATAAATTATTTCATTTTATCTTTGAGGGACCGCGTTAGTGATAGATCATGGTCATTATTTTGCCATTAGTTATATCGTTGTTATTTACTTTCATGGGAACTTTCGCCGTTTTGAATTTTGAACGCTCGTAGTATTGCACTTCGATTGGTTGAATGAGGGCTCGATAGTAGTAAATGGACGTGCTTAAATGACTGAAAAAGGAATCGCTATGATTGGCACTATTACTAAGTGAGAGATGATCAAATCATACGATCATTCCTAAATGACCAATATAACTTCCGAGTGAACACTGAAATGGGGCAGAAAAAATGAACAGATGATAGCCTTCATGTTAGGAAAGTAGTGAGCAACTTGGTGCGGAAAAAGCAAAAATCATTGGTGCAACTAACTGTCGCGATGACTTTTTCTCATGTACCTGGGAATTAATATATTGCACTAGTTTGTAAACGAAAAATTTAAGTTAATTTGGCGTGTATGGTGAAATAATATATCCGAGCTGGGTATTTGTCATATAAAAAGATATCAAGATATTGATGGTGTGGTAGTAATAAAAAATCCTGAAAAATTTCCTGGGCAATTACTATTTAGTAGTAAATGTCTATCAAAAGTGGCGCCGGATTTTATGAATAAAATCTGCTTGTTCTCCCCCTTTATCTTGGCCAATGAAATTTAAAGTACATCAGGGTAGCCGTACTGGTGAGGTCCGAATAAATCCTAAGAGATGGAAAATATCTCACGAATGAATCTCTCTAAATCTATCAATCAAGATTATGTCATGTTATGACATAATCTTGATTGGTTTGATTTTGATTCTCTTGGAGGTGGAAGTATGAAATTTAATTTAGGAGAAAAAACCGAAATAATTTGTCTCGCTGAAAATTACTAAAACATATTCAACCCTTTCTCCGACTTACGGTCAATTAAAGATGGGTCCTGAGATTTAAATTTAAACTGTTCCTAGTCGTTGATTATTTATAGAGGTAGTGTAAAAAAAAAATAGCCGACGCAGTATTAAATTAAAGGGGAGGTACTTCTAAGGCGATAATTGATTGAATGAATTCATTGCATTGGAAAATACTTACCATTTTTATTTAAATTCAGCCGAAATTTCATTCGGTAAAATTTCACCTTATTGTTTTAAAGAACGAGCTTCAGCGGTGAGATCAAAAGTTTTCTCAAGTCTTTGTCTCATCATGCTCATGTTCTTCGTCGAACGGATCTTAAGTGATGCCAATTCCCTCGGCATCTCGGCGTTCTGCAAACAGTATGACTCACGGAGCTGGTCTTTCGAAGTCTGCATCGTTACTCATGAGAAGTCTCTGCTAGTTGTCTGTTGCACAGAGAAAAACGTTCCCATTTTGAAAATCTTCGATATGATTCCCTTAGGCAGCAGCATTGCCTAAAAAGACTGTGGAAGAGGGGTGGAAAAATTTGTCTCTCACGATTCACATGTGCTTTCCATGGAAAGCTTGCATTCACAAAAATTTGATGAATCATCGAAGTAAATGGCAAAAAATAAATATTTATTGTACCCATTATTTTTTGCAAAAATTTAACTTAATATTAATCATGACTATTTCCAGGATACGACCTTAATTTAACGTGACTTCGATCTTGTATTTTATACTTCTTATCTTATATTGTTTATTAGACTCTTGGACGCTGACCGTGGGCCGCAGATAGGTTCTACTTGCGAGGGTCTCATCAGCACCAGGGATTTTGATGACTAAAACCTTTAATGTATCATTGCCAAGGTATTTGAGCGATTTTTAATGTGTAAGTGTTGTGTAAGACCGTTTCTGGGCACTACGTTTCTACGCTCTGCTCTTTGATGGCAGTTTTCCTGATACCATATCGCGTGCTATTTATGCCCTAAGTGGTGATGAATTTACTAATTAATGATCCATTTTGGTGAATTGAAGAGCTTTTTGTGAATGCGAACGGCTGCATTGATTGGAATGTTGTGACCGCGGCGTATTACCTGCACGATTTCATTGAAATGAAGATATTTTTTTACAGTCCAAATATAAGTGCAACGCATGTCGCCAAACAGAATTATTATTTATTAGGATCTTTTTTATTGTTTAACAATTTTTTCGGGTAACTGATTGGAATACCAAGAACATCAAATAGAGCTTTAGCCCCAACAATGCCGACAGCTGTTCGAGACGTAAAGCTTCGTGTAGATATTCTCAAAGTTTCCCTTGCTCCTCGATAAATCGAAGAACAAAATTTTTAATATTGATAAATTTCGACTAATCATCGCGAAAGAAAAATCACCTGGATGTATTCACACATGTCTACGGCTTTCTTTCAGATTTCACAATAAGTAGCGTTTGAAGTACGAGGTGAAGAAATGAAACCAATTTAGATTTCATGTGGAGAAAAATCTTACCGCAGTCCATGATGCTGCGGTTGCATTCAAGCTTGGACTACTACAGAAGTCTTAATCTCACGTGATTTTAATATTATTCGCTTTCAATTTATCGAACACTGCCTCATAAATTGTGAACTTCCATAGAGCCATCGCGAGAGTTGGGCTTACAAATTATTTTTAGCTGAAGTCAAATCCTAAAAAAAATACTTGAGCGTCATGTTAGGCGTAGCTGCAATTGAACGCAATTATGCATTTTTCTATTTGCTTGGAAATGTAAAATTATTCTTGCTGCTGTATTACTGAGTGCCATGGACAACGCATTCTGTCAATGAGGATTTTTTTTCATTCTAGCTTGTTTATATTTCACTGACCTGATTGTTGAATCTTTAACTTATCCATTTTACTTAATATGACTGATATTACTAATATAATAGTGTAAGGATTAATAAAATATCCCTCAGAAAGCCGTAAAACTTACCATTTTCAACCATTTATCTTAAAATTCCGCAATTTATTAATATCGCACCTACCGCTTACCCTGGTGGGTATACCATATCCCCACACCCCCCGGTATTAGTTGCACCTAACCCCCCCCCCCCCCCCCCAGCCTTAATTTAACTTGGAGCCACTATTGTATCGCCAAATGGCAATTTTACGTTTAATTCTTCAGAAATGACTTCTTCTTATTAGTCATTTTGCGGCTTAAAGTAGGCCGAGTGACCAGTTATTACTCGATTTATAACATTTCTTGGACTATGCTTGAGTAATCAGAGGTTTCCAACTTCTATAACTGGAATTATATTCTCACTGCATACTCTCAGAGTTGTGGAATTCTGATTACGTCACTGTATTCTCTGGCAGCTTATCTTACTACAGGAATGCATAGGCGTGAAAAATGTTTAAGGGATAGCGAGAACGATGTCTGAATTTGCAGGATAAACGATAATTCATTTCTTTTTATGGCCTCGTTGGTTTTCTTGGATCATCATTAGTAACTTTCGATCGAAATGATATAACATCCATCTATTAGCTCATCTCGATTCCTCATCTTGTTCTTCGTCATTGTTTATTTCAACCTGACGTCTTCCCTGATGATTCTTTTCCATTGTTCTCTCTTCAAAATTTGTTTGAGGTTTGTCACAACGAATATGTTCAAATTTTTTTACGCTGTTTCTAAAGGCCGTTTTACACGGGGCACGGAATTGCGCGAATGCATGAACGAAATTAGAACAGGGGCTTTTTTCCCGTCTCGCATCCACGCATTCTCGCATGTGTTCAAGCAATTCACCGCTTTATGCGACGCAATTTTGATTGCGCCTTCGCACGCACGTCAGATTGCGGAATTCCGTGTACCGTGTAAAACGGCCTTAAGAATATACCTACTCTTAGAATAAAGTATCTTTATATTGATAATTCAAGTTCATTTCAGAATATATTTAATGCTGCATTTCCATTGATCTCGCTCCGTTGACTCGGAAGCAATGGAAATGGGAGGAGTACTCATGTGGAGGAAGGTTCATGTAAGACCTTACCTCCCAAAACTTTTGAGGAGGGGTTGAATCCCATGATTCCCTACCCCGCTGGATTCCCTACCCTTGATGCCTTACAGTCCAGTGGCGCAGCGAGGGGGGTTTTGGGGATAAAACCCTCCCCCCAGAGCTCAGAGAAATTTTCAAGTTTAATCCGTTTTAATTAATTCGATTAGTATTACTTATATAATAGTGTTAGGATTAATGAAATATCCCTCCGTAAGCCGTAAAACTCACCATTTTGAACCATTAATCTTAAAAATTTTCTGGAGGAGGGCACCTCCCGCTTACCCTTGAGGGTACACAATACCCCACACCACTAAGTATTAGTTGCGCCTAAAACCCCCCCTAGACTTAATTCTTAGCTGCGCCCCGGTTACAGTCTTCATAGTTCTACTGCCGTATCGATCAAGTTTCACTGCCAGATTAAAGAGTGCTAGAGTATGGGAAGAGTACGCAAAATGTATACTATGCTGAGTTGTTTACTCATTTCTAAGCCCCTTATGTTGGAAACCATGGAATTTTATTCGCATATTTTATCAATTAGCTTCCTTGATACTCTTTTACTGAGATAATTCGCCCGGACTGTTAATTTAATTCACTTGATCTTCATCAACTTAATTCTCAATCATCAAACTCTGAAATGTATTGACCAACTTGTACCATATTTACGTATATTTAACGTGTAACATTCTTTCCTTCTAGTTTTGATAGGTTGAAAATCTAAATTTTGATCTTGCTTAAATGACGCTGATATGGGCTAATATTAGAAATTATCCTATTCTAATCAAATTAAATGCGCATTTTCATTTCCACGGATAAATCTGAGGTTCCAAGTATCTACCTGAGGTTTTTCCATTTTCCACTCCTTGAGGGTAACCTGAGGGAAGAGTTCGATTGCATATGGATAGTTCAAATAGTAGTACAGATGGAATGTTATGTCATTTCGATTAGAAGTTGCTTATGATGATCCAGAAAAACCAACAAGGCCATAAATAGGAATGAATCATCATTTATCCTGCATATTCGGACATCGTTCTCGCTATCCTTGGGACATTTTGCACGCCTACGCATTCTTGTAGTAAGATAAGCTACCAGAGAAAACAGTGACGTAAGCAGAATTTCACAACTTTGAGAGTAAGTATACAGTGTGAGTTTATTTCCAGTTATAGGAGTTGGAAACTTTTCATTACTCAAGCATTGCCTAAGAAATGTTATAAAGCGAGTAATAACCGGTCATTCGGGCTACTTTAATTCTCAAAATAAGAAAGAGGTAATCTCTGAAGAATCTAATGTAAACTTGCCATTTGGTGCGATATTTCGCTGGGAAAGCGCCGACAAAATTCAGTCTTGATACAAAGAACTAAGCCTTAGCAGACAGACGATAAGCTAATCGATCGAATCATGAATGGCGCTCGCGTATTTCGTGGCCTTGCCTGCGGACACATTCCGCCGTCCGTCGCGAGCCTCGGCTCATTCAGGAACGTGTCGTTGCCCCTCCCACGCACACACACTCACATCGACGCGCCGAGGTCAAAGGCTCCTCTCGAGCGCAGCGCGAGCCTACAGAGGAAGTTGAGACCGTTGTGCGCTTGGGGAAGAAAAATTGGATTTTCCTCTCGTCGCTATCGTGAAAAAAATGTTTCTCCTCGCTATTGGATCTTTTTGATCAATTTATTGACCACCCCCTGCCTCCTGAACAACGACCAGAACATAAGCCTCTCCTTCCCGCTTGAGAAAATCGCGGCTCCTACAAAAAAAAGGCATTCCATTGGCGCAGCCCCTCGGGGAACCTGAAGTTCGCAATAGGGGAAACAAAGGGGATTGCAGATAGGAGGCCCAAGTCCATCCCATTGAAGGTCGATTTTTGTTGCTCTTCAGTCGCATTTTAATTTCAAAAATGTCCGCGGTAGAGCGATGAGTGCAATAATGCGATACACTTTTTTTTCCAATATTTTGCGGTATGGTCTTTGAAAATGCAGCATTGAGTAATTATGAATTTAATAAAGAACATTATGATGAATATAAATTTCGGTCGACACCACTAATTATACCTTATTTCCCCGTGAAACTCGGATCAATTTGTCCGTCAGCGACGCGATTGGTGACTTCTCTAAACCAATTTAAATGCGCGGTGGGTGACAACACGTTTAGTGGCCGACTTGAGGATCCTCTTTTGTAATATTCGCATTTGTATCCGAGTTCTCTCCACCTAAAATGCGGCGGTAGGCCTCACAGACTGTGGGAACGTGGCAACGGATCCCTTCCTGTTCTTTGCTCGCGTGCTTTCATTCCCACGTCCGTCTCTTTGCCTCTTTCCCTCCATTCTCTCTCTTTGCCTTCCCCTTGTTCGCCATTGATATCCACCGCCATTCTGGCTGGATCGATGCGGGGAAGCCGAGGCCGAACTGCCCGCTACGTCAGACCTCGCGCGCCCCCCTCTTCTTTCTCTATTTCCCCCTCTACCATCCCATCCTATGTCTCTCCCGCCGCCCCCACTCTGCCGGAATCACGGAGCCCGCTATCATTTCTGTAGTACTGCGCCACACGTATGTATGGATCTCGAGTTCACTGGAACGCTTCACTGCGCCAATGTCACGTGGTCGGCCAATGTCTTTTTTTTCGAGCGAGCTCACCACTCGTCGCGCTGTAATTTCCCTTTTCTTAATGCTCAACTCTTGAATAATGCTTTTAGATGTTGAGAGTCATAATTTTCTCGTGTGAGAGATAAAATAAATGGCTTTGCGGTCGTTGGCGATAGTAGCCTTGCTCAGGGTCACATGTGAAAAGGCGGGAACTCACTCGGCGATTTGCCATTAGATTTAACTGGGCAGAGTTATCGTTATCGAGACAATTGAAATCATTGATTTAAGTTTTTTTTGCTATCCAAATTCTATTTCCTAATAGTGCAACCCCATATTATCAAAACATAAGTTATCAAGGGCAGCAAAAAGTGGCCGAAGCGTACGATGGTCAATTGATGGCAATTTTCATTGGGGTGGTAGACAAGGGCGTACCCAGAATCATAACTAGGGGGGGCAAGCCTTGGGATTTATGAGATTATTTCCTTGAAAAAATAGTTTTATTTTAGTTACATATCTTATACTAATATATATCATTTTTGGTAGGTTTAAAGAAAATTTGTTGAATACTTTTGTTTCAATTCAGTACTGATTTTTGCTTCTAGGGGGGGGGCAGCTGCCCCCCCCCCGCCCCTCGCTGGGTACGCACATGGTGGTAGACCCCAGTTGAAATTATTCTGATCCGTTTCAGTAGGTTTATTAGGGGCAGATGAAGATGTTACCAAAGTGAGACCATAAAACTTGATTCTTTGATATCAAATCTCCTGTTATTTATGAAATACATGCATTAATCATTACACTACTTCACTATTTTGTCGCCTAGGCATGGAACAAATGGGATAGTAGAGGTGAGCTGCTCTTCTCCCTCCTCCCATGAATATTCCACATCTGCTGCCATGTAAAGAGTGCCATGTTCCTTCCCCTCTTTGGGTATTGCAATGCCCATCTAGCAATGCTGAACTTATAGGCAGCTAATTTTATGAGTAATTTTCATAAAATGACCAAAACTCCATTTCAGATGGGACTGATTGTAGACCTCACCTACATTTTTTTCCTAGGTTATTTATACAACCTGTCTCTGCTCATCCATACACCGAGACTATTCTCATTCTCTCCGCCCACCACTTGGTCCCACTCACTATCTCTCATTGATTCACCCCTTGGATTGGTTGCCTTGGATAAATGAGGGTAGAGCTCAGCTGAAGCCTTAGGCTTAGGATAACCATACATTCAGGCTAGAGATGTCAGTAACTTTCCCTGGACCACCTGCACTTTGAGGATTTTTGTGGGGAGGTGTAACAAAGGCTTCTTCAACTGGAATTATAATCTGGGACCCTTTGATCAATTGCCAACCACTTCAGCCCCTAGCTCATCATTCTCCCCTTTCCGCTTCCCCTCCATCATTCTATTACTGACTTCATCTCCTCCTCATCTCTCAATACTTCCTTCTGCCGCCTTATAATGATCAGCCTTCTCCTTTTTGAAGCAAGTTTTATTTTCTCACCACGTTAAGCAAGCACCTCTTAATATTTCTTTATATTCATCCATTTTCCTTCATTCTTCAATAGATTCACATATGTAATGCCTGTCTGATCTCATTTTGAAGTCCTTAGCCATTGGGTTTAGGAGTTTGAGCACTCCCAGAAATGTTGGGATCAGTGGCGTAAATATGGGGTAAGATGAGGGGATAGATCCTCTCCAAAGACGTATAGAAATAAAAAAAATATTAATACTATTGTCAAGCTTTGATATGTAATAACTGCATCCGCTTAAAGTTAAATCGTCATTGCCAAAATTATGTAAAATGTATTTCCAAGCATGTCACTTTTCAAAAATTTTCCTAGACCTACCAGGGAAGATGCCTGATTGGCCATCCCATCCAGTGGCGCAGCAAATGTTGCAAATGTTTGGGTGATAAAACCCCCCCCAGAGCTCACAGAAATTTTTAAGTTAAATCTATTTTACTTAATTGGATTAGTATTGCTTATAGCATAGTGTGAGGATTAATGAAATATCCCTCAGAAGACCGTAAAAATCACCATTTTGAACCATTTATCTGAATTTTTTCCGGCGGAAGGCCTCCGGACCTACCACTTACCCTGGCAGGTATGCAATGCCCCCAAACCCCCCAGTATTAGTTGCGCCTGAAACCCCCTCAAGCCTTAATTCCTAGCTGCATTCCTGATCCCATCTCCCCAAAAGCATATTCCTAGTTACACCACTGGTTGAGATGATACAATTTCGGCATACTATCTTCAACTGAACCTTTCCAAAAATACCCCATTTTCAAATGATGCCCCCATTTTTTTCTTGCTATGGCCTTGCTTATCCTACTTCTAAAGTGACAGAATTCTATCCCAGAGCTCTTCATCCAAAGGCTCAAACTGTTAGAGAAGGGGTTGAGAAAAGTCAAGGTTTTCATACCCCCACAATACATTAACTGTTTTTGGTGTACAAACTCCTAATGAAGCCCCACAAAAATGTGCACCCTCTCCAAAAGAACTCAACCAAATTTTTCTGAATGTGGCCTTTGCTTTACCCTATGTGGCTATGACTATACCTACTTATGCAATTTCACTATGCAACAGGAAGATCTTCTAAAGCTGCATGACGACACAGACATGAAGGTTAAATGCGACCATTTTTCCCTCTCTTATAAGATAGTGACTCACAAATGTAATATGCAGTCACATTTTTTATGCTACTTATTAAAATTTTTATTGTTGTAAAATACTAATAAAGAAATTGCTTCAGGCTAAACTTTGTGTTACTTATGATGTAATTCATTTAACATTTCTTGAGCTTGAGTAATTTCCTTACATTCATAATGAAACTAACGTATTTTAAAATCCACACTTGTAATTTTTGAAACTGACTTGGGTACAGCACTGATTTTTGCTATCCACTCCCACAGTGGCGGATACAGATGCGGGGCGCAGGGGGCGCGCGCCCCCCCCCCCTTGCGGGTCCGGCTGTATTGCCGAACATTGCAAAACCACAAGTGTAACTTTTTTATATCATTAGATGGCATTGTCTTTTACATGTTTATAATCACTTTAAATAAAATTTTCTTATACTTTGCCTGTGACTTGATCATCTCTTATTACGATAAAAGTAAAGACAACTCAAGGCATGTTCCCAGTGAGAAATGGGTGGTGGAATCCACGTGGAATCCACGTGGAACCCACGTGGAATCCACATTGACTCGTGGATATATGGTGGTGGTGGATATTGAGTGGTTGGACCCACGTGGAATCCACGTTGATTTCAAGTGGATTTGTGGTGATTAGCACAAAATGTTAAACAGAATTTCTAATTTTTGGAACTTAACTCTCTGATGACATTGCGTCATTTATCATCCTGAAACCACGCTAGTTATGTGAAAATGTATCGCACATTCTATTTTTATATAATTCGTGGAAAGGCAGCCATGAGAGCACATGAAAAATCGTAGACACATATATAGAAGGTTTAGATATAGAGTGGTTGAGGTTTTAATGGTTTTAGGACAGCACCTACTGCTGTTTTAATTTTTCCAACAAATTTCCACGTGGGTTCCACGTTGATTCCACGACCAAAAACACGTGGTATCCACGTTACATTTCCACCTAATCTCCACGTGGGTTCCACGTGGTTTCCACCACCCATTTCTCACTGGGTTGCGCCCCCCCCCTTGAGTTTTTTCTGTATCCGCCACTGCACTCCCATGATGGCAAATGATTATGTATATAACCAGGTTGGTTTGAAAATGCACCTTGTGGATTTTCTAGTAAGTTAGTATCATTATGGAAAATTGATAAGATAAATGGGATGCATCAATTGTTCTCTCTGACAGTAACTGGGAAGGGAAAATGAACTTTAGAAGAGGATACTACTACCACCCACCTTCTGCTCATGGAGTGCCAGCCCAGCCACATCTGAAGACCATCTTTTTGTCTGGGAATTTTTCACACTAATTAGAGTGAAAATAGTGATAGTGATTTTATCGCTAATTTTTAATTTGCTTTGCTCTTCAGCTTAGAATGGTTTTCTGGCATATCCATCTTGAATGAGAGCAGTATGCTCTCATTTTATGCACACTTATAGATATTTTCTAAGAATTCAGAAAAATGATAAAAAAGACTTGATTTTTTTAGGGGTCAGTATAAGACCCAACTCAGAGGAGTTTTAACACTTTGGGTGCCGGCCGCTAATTTTAAAGCCCTACTGAAAAATCCAGCCATTTTTACTAAATTCGCAATTTTTTTTTAAAACATTAGCATAAAAAAATATATTTATATCGATGTGTATTGCAATAAAAATGGACTTTGCTCTTCCTTATGAATGAGTTGAATAACATTTACTGCTAACTTTTAAATATATATTTTATTAATGAAAACCTACTGTTTTTGAAAAATAAAATAGTTGCAACAAATGATGTACCGCCATAAAATGCATAATATTTTTTTATTACGCTCAATTTGAACTAATCAAACCAGGGAAATCATACAAAAGCATTGTTCCAAGCAAATCATTCAAAATCCTGGGTGACAAAAAGGGTCACTGCACCCTCAATGAACGGTTCTTTCGTCCAAAGAATTTTCACACTAAGTAGGCTGAGATAAGGGTGCCGGTAGCTACAGAGGACTTTTTGTCCTCAAGACACTAAAAGAACTCTTTTTCCATCGATCAGTTGATTTTTGAAAGAACAGAACCACTAAGCAGTAAACTGGAAAAGTACTATGGGCGAAATATTATACCTTCACGCAAACAAAGTCAATAACATAGATAGATGTAATATTACGTCCATGGCAATCCTCAGAAGGATTAACAGGACGTAATATTACACCCATGGCACGCAAAGTATTAACCTCACTAGTAAAAAATGTGAACAAAGAGAGAAATTGTGAATAGCTTTTGGCATAGGTGAAAAGACCATGTGAAGTAAAAAAAATCAAGAAGTACCAATTGATATTCTAATTCAAGAGGTTAAGAAGTTCAAAGGTTGACATTCCATATTTTTAATATCACTGTCTTTAGCCTCAAAACCATTAGTGACAATCTTGACGATACTATCATTGCATACGGAAACTCACGAGACTAGAATATACAAGCGATGATAAGTTGAGATAGATAAAATGCAAGCTCAGATACAACATGTGTTCATGTGAGGAACACGTGTGATTAGTTTTTGAGAACCCAATTTAAGCATCCTTCAGAAGCCATTCATTTCATGTGTCTCCTACCCACCCCCAAGGGTGAGGGTGTAAAGAGGTGAGGATGTCTATGGAACATGCGCAGCCTATTCTCACTGGGGCCTAGATGAAGCATCCTCACCTCTACTTCAGTTGGCTTTCTACTGTCTGCCATCACAGCCTCAGAAAGTCTGTGGAGCTCATGATGCTTCTACATATTTATATGACCTAAATCTTATCATTTCCCACACCTATAGCATTTTATCCACTTTCCTGTTCAATACCTTGACTACCCCTTGCTGACATATGTCTTCACCGATCAACCTCTACCCATCACTCCAATTGTGCCCACTTTCCTTCCATCTGACCTCACTCAGTCCGAACTAATCTATTCTTCCTCTCTCCATTTCCTTCGTAATATTTGTTTGCTTCTCTTCCCTCATCATTGTCCTGAAATTCTCCTGCATTTGCTCCTGCATTTGTCTCTGCATTCTTTTCTCCGTCTTGGATATTCTCTTGTCAGCCCTGAATGCTGGTTCATAAATAAATTAGGATTTCAAATGATAGCGACTTTGCATCCTTCACAGCCACTACTACACCTGCTCTTAAGGGCTGAATCCTTTTATGAGTTTTTGAGGCTACATGTCATTGTTGTTTCAATTTTTTAGGGAAGAGATAGTAGGTAGGATTTCCTGCATTACTTCCAAGTACTGTTTATGTGACATGATCTCATAGTTTAGCTTTTATCTGCTTCCTACCCTTTGGCCTCTCAGGCATAGGTGGAAGCAGTATGAATTTTTACCACTATCTCAGCTCTAGTGACCATCAGACAGAGCAAGGATTTCCATTGTGATAAGTTTACAGTCCAAGGAAGGATTACTGTGTATAGCACACACTCTATTACAGGCTATTCTTTTCCCTACACATACTCTATCCACCTCTTCTTCTTTATGGCAGCTCATATACCTGAACCACTGTAAATGCCTTAGGTGTGTTTTTGTTGCTGCCTGTCACTCTCTTAGCCCATATCTGCTGCCCACTTTCCTAATTTCACATTTAATTCAACACATAATTGTTAGTTCACAGTAAATCAACAATATAGTTATATTATTGATTCACTTCTCCCCTTTTATAAATTACCCATTCGCCCCTCCAGGAGGCAGGGATCAGATGTGAGAGGTTTCACTACTTTCCATGCTACCGTGGTGGTATGCAATAACACCTCTCAGCAATAATGCATCTGATGTCTTACAAGTGGCTTTTAGAGTTAACCCTTGTGAGATGGTGGAGTTCTCTCCTTTGAATGACTGCTGGACTGAGCTCCAAGATACTCTTCCGTCCCATCTGTACTGAGTATTTTTGCAAGACATTCGTTAAGAAGAGTCTCGCGGATAATCACACACTCTCAGCACCAACTTTTTTTGATCCTTCTTACAACATCCTTCTTCTTCTCCTTGTTAGTGGGGACTCCGCATTATCTCGGACTCCAAGGGTAGTTGTGCTCCCTCCTTTCAGGGTTTATAACCCTACCCGCGGGATAGGTTTGCGGTCAATCATGCTTTGTTCATATGACTTAGCTATATGGATAATAGGGTGGTTACCTATATTTTTATTGCCTAAAGCAAAAGTACTCCTGGAGTACGTATTTCACACTTCTAGATTTTTAAATGACGATATCTATTTTTTGCAATTAGATGAGAAGTGAAAATTTTCAAGTGCGCGAAAACACGACGGCTATGTATGAATGCTGGGGAAAGGCTGTGTGACATCATTCTGGTTCCGGCTGCTGCTGTGTGAGGCTACAGGTGCAAGGCTATGAGCCCCCCATGATGCAGGATGCTAGCAGGTAGCACTTGGCTTAAATAAGGATTATTAATACCTTATCAAATGAAGCAAACTTTCCGACCGTAGGCAATTTTAATAGGTGATTATTAAGAAATGTTTCGCTGAGCTCTGTGCCTCATGCGTGCTTGGTAATCTCAGATGATGTAAAACTCCTATTTACTCGTATAGAAACTAGGTCCCTGTGATTTCACGTGGAGTGGCATCACATGGGCGCCAATCTGGCCTTTTTTAAATGAGGTTAAACTTGACCATTAACATTCATCTAAACTGGGATTTCTAAAACCAAATAATATGTGTATTATGAATTCACTAATGGTGGGTTAAGAAACGCAATCAATGCCTTTCATTTTCTTTGATGAGGGAAACTACCCTATTGTTGCTTGCACATTAATTGCAGACTTTGAATTGAATTCCCTGTTTTATTCTGAGAATTGTCAAATTTTGGATGAAGCTCTACCGTCAATATTAATGCATTCAATGCATCAACGATTTCTATGTTGATGTTTATACTGAAATCAAGATATAAGTTAATATTCATGGTAGAATTTTGTTTAAAAATTGTTAATGCTGCTCAGAAGACAAAGAATTCAATTATTGGTATAAATTTTTTGAGAAAGGAACAAATATTTATTTAAAAACTGGCTGAATGAACAATTGTATGACCGCAGTCCCTTACCCCGAAGAGGGGTAATATAAGATGATGGGTCCGGGTACCTACTACCAGATTTTGAGGGTTCAGCCTAAGTCCCGCTTTGTTGGGTCCCAAAACTAAGACTTTGCGAACCCGCGACCGTCATGAAAAGGGGAGAGCAATGAAGCATATATTTTCGGCATTCATTTGCCTGCATAGGAAAAATCTCCAATGAAAATTTGTGGCTTTCATCTCCCCAGTCAAGAAACGCCCTGCTGCATATTTTTTTATTGTTAGTAGTGAAAGGGTTAAGCTTGTGAAATATAAACTATCATTGAAGAGCCATCTATAAATGACCATTTTTCCAGAAATTATGGGGGAAGGGAAGAGCAGACCACTCATTTCCCTTAATCCATTACAGAGTCCCTCAATCTTTGGACCTGACCTGGCACCCTCCCAGCATATTAGTGGCACCTACTTCACTAATGCTCCATTGTAAAATAAGAATATTTTGTACATAAGAGCCAACTTCAGTTTCCCAAAAAGAAAGAACACAACACGTGGACCTTCTAGATAGATTGGGCTGTGCCCTATGGGTCATTAATGAACCTGGTCACAACCTAATTTGATTTTTTAAGTTTAATTATTTGAATACAGCTAGAGGAATTAAAAAAATATGTACCCCCAGGCCAGACCAAGTACTAAAGGTGAAAAATCACTTAACCTTGGTTTCTTAATCAGTCTTACTTCTCCCTTTTTTGATTTTGTGACCGTGTCCTTTCCTCCAAGCCTCTATTGGTCTCTTCATTTCCTGTGGTATTATGTTATTTATGTCCCTATACTTCCATATTACTTGCTTTGTATTCACATTCTTACAATTCCCTCTCTTCTCCGTGTTCTTTATAATTTTTTTTGTGTTCCACATGTCACCTGTCATTATCCTTCTGCTCTTCATGGAACTAATCAATATTTCTGTATTTTTTAGTACTCTATCCCATGCCTGAATGTTCCCTCCATCCCATACACTATTTTTCATCTATAAATAGTTATTCCTTTATCTTAAGTCCTCTTCAAGGCTTCCATATTCCACTTTCCGACTCATCATTCTTCATAAGCATATGGAAGCTAATTCCGTTCGTTTTTAATAGCAAACAGAAATCCAGTATGTATGAGGTTTTGGCCAAAATATGCTTCTATTGCTGGGAAGCTGTATGAGTTTTTTACTCTCCCTTAACCTATGATGCATTACGGTGGTTGAAAAAACATTTGTCTTCAAAATTTCAGGCCACCTCTCATTATGGATAATCACTAGCAACACTATTTTTGCAATATGTCAGCTCAATGTTTGTATCTATGCCTCTTGCATTTGTGTGCACTGTTTTGTTTCATCATAAGTCAACGGTTTGTCAAAAACCACCATGGGCGTACAGACAGCGTTACTTAGATGTTAATCAAATCAGGCTGGGAGCTGCTTGAGACTCGGAGGCTGCGAGCTAGGGTTAGATTGCTTGAACAATTGAGAATTGATATCTTTAAGAGCGACACAGAGAACATAATATTAGAGCCACACTATATTTCCAGGTCCGATAGAAGCGATAAATTAAGAGAGATGTTTTGCTGAACGAAATAGATATGGGAATTCATTTTTTCCCCAAACCATAAAGGACTTAAATAAATGCTAGTGCCAACTTCGTTAGAGCACTCCATTTTTTATGCGTATATGGCTTGTGTCCTAACACCCCCTGCCACATGCCTTTTAGGTGGCTTGCAGGGTATTATGTAGATTTAGATGTCCCCTTAACATCCTACAGGGTAGGCAACATTGCTGGGAAAATAAATTTTTTCCTCATAATTTGAAACTCATGCAATGTGTTGGATTTAAGGTGTATTCTTCTAACGACACTTTTTAATATTTGATTTTCTGAGAAATAGATATATGGATGCAGGGGTGCAGCTATGAATAAAGGCTAGGGGGGGTTTCAGGTGCAACTAATACTGGGGGGCCTGGAGGTGTTGCATACCCATTGGGGTAAGCGGGAGGTGCGGGGGCCCTCCATCATAAAAAGATAAAGATTAATGGTTCAAAATGGTGAGTTTTACGACATTCTGAGAGACATTTTATTAATCCTTATACTATTCTATAAGTGATATTAATCCAAGTAAGTAAAATAGATTAAACTTAAAAATTTTTCTGAGCTCTGGAAGGGGGGGGTTTATCCCCTAAAATTCCCCCTCCGCTGTGCCACTGTATGGATGAATACTCCTTTATTTTGATAAGTCTTGTAAAGGTATTCACGCATTAGACACAGCAACGGTCATGCTGCCCAACTACCTTTCATGCAGGGATGCTGACTTACAAAAAATATTGGGGGGTCCGAACCGGGGATCTTGCCCCGGGAAACTTTATAAGTAGTGAGTTTTAAGTTTTTTAAGCATTTTAGAAGAGTCATATGATCAACATTAGAACCCTGATAACTCGAATCTTGATATCGCTGGACACTTCGGAGAAAATCCACAAGCCTGACACATTTTTCCCTCACACCAATAACGAATTTTTGAGGGGGCTTGGGCCCCCTCAGGCCCTATGGAGTCGGTGCCACTGCTTTCATGTAATCTGCTATTAAAGGCAGTTTGGATGAGTTTCTAAGGCTTCTATGATTCTGCTCCATGTTTTCAGGTAGAAGGAGATAGTTGTTAGGATAATAATTTTCATATAACACCATACTGTGGGCCACATATCGTCTGGCTCATATCCTTTGGCATTTCTGGCATGGGTGGCTCTACCAGGACTGCTACTCCCTTCATTCCAGCATTAGGTATGGACAAGAATGGTCGTTGGTATGCACAAGAATTTTTGCAGTGTCAAGATTAAGTTCAGTTGAAGAATGGGAGAATTACACTGGGTAGGTTCAATCATTTCTCAGCAAAAATGATGAACTTTATCTTCATGCAGATTTTATAGTAAAGTTGCAGTAGAAGTAAAATGAATATGCAACGTAAATTCAACATGTAACTTCATTTTTGCATGAAAAAGGCATTGAGTCGAAACTTGAGAAGCTTAAGAACAAGCTACATGAGAGAAATTTGAGCTGAAATTATATCAAGTGATGCCAATAAAAGCAGTGATTGAGAAATTCATTATATATCCTACTGTACTTTAGCTGTATTGAGCAGTGGCGGATACAGAAAACACTCAAGGGGGGGCGCAAAAGTTTTATTGAGTTGCCTTTACTTTCATCGTGATAAAAAATAATCAAGTCACAGGCAGAGTAAAATAAAATTTTAATTATAGTAATTATATACATATATAAGACAATGCCATCTTATGATATAAAAAAATGACAATTCTGGTTCTTCAACGTTTGGCAATACGGCCGGACCCGCAAGGGAGGGGTGCGCACCCCCCGCGCCCCCAATCTGTATCCGCCTCTGGTATTGAGTGACTTACAGTTAGAAAGGGGCTATATTATCAGCTCAATAGTAAATCAGTGGTGGTTTATTCCATTGAATAGTTTTTGGACTCAGAATCAACTCTTAGTTGTCTCTCTTGATATGTATTTTTCAAGGAGTAGAGTGATGTGATTGTATGATTTTCTCACATGCAGCTGTTAGGTAGGTCTAATATTTTGCCAGTTGCTATAAATTTGACCATTCCCTTTTCTAAAATCACCATATGTTGGCACTGGATTCCAGCTCCTCAAACTTGTACCTTCCATCAAATTTTCATGTTAGCATTTGAAAACTGTTAGTTTAAAAATTCTTTTAGGTCCTTTGAACTTAATATTTTAAACACAGATTTTGTTAAAATTGGAAAATGATTTATCAATAATTTTGAGACAAAATAATGTGCCTGGAGGAATAAAGAGAAGCTTTATATCACAGGGATTTTAATATATGGATAAAAAGTATGGAAATAACAATTTTAATAGATATAACTTCTGAGAAATATTAGGTATTTACAATTCATGACAATAACAATGTAAAGTGGAATGAGGAAATTGATAAAAAGTGATGGAAACATTCATATTAGCATGCCCATAAATTTCTAAAATACAGGAATAATTTCAGTTGCAACATATTAGAGTTGGTGTTGCCAAGTCTAATATTTAATGATTTACTTAATCTACAGTAAAAAATCTTATATCTATGAATTTCCTATGGATAGGATTGAAATGTATGATATATTCAATTCAGCTATCACAAATTAATGGCTCAATGTGAAGGTGAAGGTAATTTTAAACTTAATAGCATGCTGAAAATAACTTTTAATCCTTTTTAAAAAGGCAAGTTCTGCTAGTGCTGTGCTTTTCTCGAATAATTTTTGTGAAATCTCACTTAGCTAAAACAAATTATGTTTTTTGAGTAGTTATTAACAAAGCAATAATAAGAGTGAAACTGTAAAACATTTTCCTTTCATAATGTTGAGTTTTATTTAAAGCATTACCATAGACTGAAAAGATAATTTATTCCTAAGAAAGTCTAGCCTTTGCATAAGTTTGAGTAGTTTCCATTATTTCTCCTAAGAAATTGAAAAGAGGGTTTAAATTCTATCAACCACATTATGTATAAAATATTTTAGTCCTATAACTGAGGTTGTTATTTATATGGATGAAAAATACATAGCATACTGGAAATCATTTTGGTCAATATGACCCATATAGTTCCAAGGTTGCAGATAGAATGGAATCACATGCAAAACTTTGGTATCCCTTTTCTATTTTCAAGCCATTCTTCAAAGAATAATTCATTCTGAGTAACTTTTCTTAATGGCCTCTTCATTTTGCCAATAACAGTTTGGTACCTATTTAATTTAGTCATGGAAATAAATCTTCAATCCTTAGTTCCCTGTTCATTATACATAATGAACTGATACATTACTCAGATTGGAAAAGGGTATATCATTAGGGCCATCACATATTTATTTTAATCACATATTAAGAGGGCTACTCTCAAATTTACTCTCTGGAGTGATATGCCAATTTGAAAATACATGGTAAAACAATAAAAACAGATAAAAACATCACCGGCTATTCATGCACTTATGTTTTTGTGTTGTGTTGTTTTTATTCTCAGTATCTTAATTACGAGCATATTAATTGGCAAAGATTAAGGACTCACTGCTGTGAAAGAATATGATTTAGGGTTGACTTTAAAAGAGAAGGCGTGTTTTAACTCTTTTATGCAATAATTTTAAGCCTTAGACAAGTTATCTATTAAATGCAATTAATTGATGTTGCTGGTATGCCCTGGAAAAATCTAAATTGCAATGGACTTTGATGAAATGGAAAACAAAATTAACGAGAACATGCCAGAAATAGTTTTGTGCGTTTATAATTTTATTATTTATAAAAATCATAAATGGACTGATGTACAGCAACTTAATATCAGGCATAAAAATAATTGTTAAGGTACTTTAGATTCTTTGAACATGGAAGATCTATTAATGACCAGTTTTATTAGCAGAATTAACAGTGCTCTTATAGTTTCCCATTATTAGACTTTTTTAATGGAAGAACATGATAACATGTGTTTCATACATACCCTGAACTTCCATCAATGGCTCCCACAGTACTTGGCTGCATTACACTTTAATTCACCAAACTCCTTAGGTAACATTTTGAATTGATTTATTAAATTGACTGTTGGCCCTGATTAATTATTATCATATGGGGCACATGGTGAATTGATTCAAAAGGTCCTCTCTGAATTATAGTTTTGTACCAATGAATTCAAGTGCTCTTGGCCAAACTCAGCTTCATATATGTTTTAAAAATAAATCAACGCTGTAATGGAGAATTGACGGGCATACAAGCATACTTTTATCATTTTAGAGAGAGAGATTAATATATTAAATTATGAACTGTTTTTATTGCTCCGGAAGTATTTCAGTAATGATTGAGGATTATAAAACACTACATTGCCCAAAAAATGAGCTTTTGAAATTTATCATTCAATAATTAAGTGATTAGCAAAAGTCTGCTGTACTCTTTTGGAAGTAAAAGATGAAAAATATAGAATTAATAATTTACTGAATTTGTTCAAGAGTTTTTAGAATGTGTTTTTAAATGTGCAGCAGTGATCTTAGGTTTGAGGAGGGAGTTGGCAACATGTTTGCTTTAAAGAACATGAAAACACTCTCCAAATTGCTATACGTACCATGCAATTGTATGTCCTTGAGTTTCATTACAAAATATCTTGAACGTTACCAATATAAAATTTAAGAAAGATATCCACCTCTTTACATAACCACATCATTTTTCATTGTCATACTTTATAACTACTATTTAGGCATTTAGTTGACTGAAGTTGCTCATTCAGAAATGAGGAGCATCAGCCACACAATTCATATCATGCGTATTTAACACCAAAACTGAACTCAAACACTGCCATCTCTGTTGATTGGCATAAAAATAAATTCACACAATCAAATGTGGTACTTATATCAAGTATCAAATCAAAGCACACATCAATTACAGCTTGGCCCCATCATAACACTTCATTTTTTAAATAACGCTGGTTGGTCGTTTCACCACAAATCATTTTCTCAAAATGATATGATATACTCTGCTATATCATGTGTCACCTTCCGTTTCTTGCCAAGTAATCGAGCTCCAAAGCAATTTTATCATCCTTCGCTGACAGAGTACTCATGCTCACTCATTTCTTACAATAATTGCATTCCTATAGTCCCCACCCTAGACTGTCGGCTTTCCATTATTCACTGAAATTAATGTCTAAAACTGGGACTGGACAGAATGTTTAGTTACTTTAGATTTTTGATTTTTGGAAGTAGTTGGCAAATATTTATCAAGGACTTTCTCAATAATGTTCTAAAAGAGCAAATTTTTTTCCTTGTTAAGAGCATGCAAAATTTCTACATTTTTAGCTTGGTTTTTGCTTGGGTGGGGTAAGTGAGACTCCATGACCAAAATCCACTATCACACTGATGGCTTTGATCATATTTCATGGTCCACTTCTCAAAAACCAAAACGAATAAACTATATGATTTTTAAGAATATTTAAAATGTCCATCTCTTCAAGAGGCTATACAAGTCTTTTTTCACTCATTCTAAATCCAGCCATAGAAATTATCATTTGCACTCACTCATTCAAGTAGTTCAGTACTCACTCATTCAGTTTTTAATGTACACAAAACCTGCATCTCAGTTTGGCACTTACATATTTCTCCTTAATGTTCAGGTTCTCAAATAAGAGAGTAGTTGAATCTCTAAATTGCTCCCCGTGACCTGCTAGAGAAAATGCAGGTCATAAGTTGGGCACTAGTTTTCTAGTATTGCTGAGGAATTGAAAGGCATTTACTGGCAAAATATCCTCGTTTTGACATATTTTTGCCGGCAGGGAAAATTTTAAAATTTTGTATCGACGCAAAAACTAAGTAGGGTCAAATTAGCAAGTTGCATCAATGTAGATGGATGACTGAAAGAATAAAATAAAGTTGCTTTTCTGTCAAGGTTGCCCCCTTTAGTAAGAAGAGAAAGACTGAGGTCATCACCATTATGGTGCTTTGAATAAAAAGGCTCTTGAGTTTTAAACCCAAAACCTTCAGATTACTGACAGAGCCACTCGGCACTATCACAAAATTCTCACTCAAAGCCACCGCCACCACCATTTTTGAGTCCAGGTTTCATTTCAGGTGGGACTTGTCTCCGAAAGCAATCATCCAAAAAGTGAGCCATTGAGCGATACAGATGTCGACGCACTCCTGTCAAGCCATGGCTCTCATCTGGATACACCTGAGAGGAAATACATGGAATGATTAAATTCTGAAAATATCAAATACACCCACATAACTTATTTAATGCATACACTATTATTTGACTTATAATTAAGAGCAGCTTAGTTAGGAGACACCTCACCTCTCTCCAATTTCAACAAATATTATTTCAAGATGGAAACAACCTTCAGGAAAAATGCGTCATGCGAAGAAAAAATAAGAATACTGGTATCTTCTACACAATCATGAATAGTCAAAATTTAAGGAATTCAACATTTGGCCCCTGAAACGTATGCATCACTTCATGCTCCATAAACTTTTTTAATGGTACTTAATGATCGGTGGACCTAACCGCAGTAATGTGAGTTGGATTCAAGGTGAACCAAAGTGATAAGAAGTTTATCCAAGGCTCATTGATGTGGTATTTTTCCCTTGAGAAACAAACTTAGTTTGAATTAAAATTGAATTTTGAAGATCATCAGACTTGTGGCACTATTCTTTGTTAAAACATTTGGAGGTATCGTAAAAACTATATGCATACATAATATATGTGAATAGTGTTTTGATTGTACTCAAAGCTTCAGAGAAGGTATAAATTATTATCATGTTTGAGATATTTTGATCTCTAAAATCTGAAGAAAGGAGCAAAGCAGCCCCTATTTTTGGGGGATCATATTCCCTCAACTAGATATGTCACAATTAAAAATTATGACTAATTGCCCATGGCAAGAATATTTGTCCCCAGAAGAATTTTACAAATATCTCCACACTGTCAATCAAAGTTAAAATATTTGAATTTAACCACGCTCCCATGTTGATCTGATTAATTTATGATTTAAAATTTACATAAAACATTTGCTTTTATGTGAATAGTATGAGATAAATGATTAGGAATGGTGGAATTGAGGCCACATAAATGTACTGGAGATTCAAGAGATTTTTCTCTAAGAATTTCAATTTGAAATCACTGTTTTTCAGATGAGAAAAATGAATATCTTGGCTTTTCTTCATTGAAATCCCATGGGTATTCAACATACAAGAAATCAACTGTAGACCTCAAAATCTGTCATTAACAAGACAGAATTGACAGAAAAAATCAACCTGGACCATCTTTGGCTCAAGAGTGGTTTCAATTGGGTACTAACTTTGGTTGAAGAATGTGAGATAACCACCATGCCCCTCAGTCCAGTAGACTGGTTGTCATTGCAACTTTAACTAATGCGTTACAAAAAAGGTGATGAATAATATAGCTAAGTGGAATTATTATATATGGAGACATATATTGGAAGATGCTAGATTCATTAAAATAGAGGTGATTCAAAACATAATATTGTGAAGTTGAATTTTTGCTATATTTTAACAGTATGAAAGCTGGTACACTTAAATCAGAATACATTTTCCAGAGAAAATAACAATCTCAGTTTACCAAATTAACATATACGTATCTAGGGAAGTTTTCTTAAGGTTCCCCACCTGGCCAAATAATTGTTGACTGCCAATGTTTCTTTGGCTGACTCTGTCTCTGTCATCTGGGATGTATCAATGTTTAAAAATATGTAAAAGTATGTAATTTCCAATATTTATAATTAGAGTTCCTGATGATTCATCCCTCTTGGATGAATATCATTTTAATGCTAGAAATTCAGAGGTAACTCAGCCAGACTTATTCAGTGGAAAAGGACCAAATTTTATGCAGGGACATATTGTTTAAGTTGAAAAACCATGTCTCCACTTTTTGATGCTTGTATGCCCCCACAGAAAAAATAATTCAAATGCCGATTCTGAAATATTTGATTTCTTATGATAGAAAACGTGAATCTATCAAATTAAAAAAAATATAAGTACATACTTCAACACTTATGCAAATATGCGTGAACCCATTTTAAAGAAGCCATTATATCTTCATTGAAGTAAAGCTAAAAATTTTAATAAAATCACTGATCAAGGTGAAGTAATAATTAAGATGTGAAATATCACTGAAGAATTGGCTTTTGGTCACCAAAGTTGCATGTACAATTAAATTGCCATCTAATCATACTATAGCAGGGATGGTTCTTTTGTGTGGGTTGTGCACCTGAGCCACCTATCATTGGCTCATTCACCAATTATTTTTATTCCCAATTGTGATAGAGTTTGAAAAACGAAGGGATAAGTATTTTCCTATCTCTTGAGCTGTTCATGATGTAAAATCAACTGTGAATTTTCGGTTTCCAATGGATTCTAACATGTGAATTGTTTAGTTCAAATAGATTTTCAAATGAAACATTGGTAGTGAAAAATTCCATAACAATTCATCTTCTTAAAATAATAGGACTTAATGCCAAATGCAGCGTTGGATTGGGAGCTTGTAGCACTGGCATGAGAGGGTGCTACTTAAGGGTGGAGTGCGCTCACTCTTGGAGCTGTATCTCGACCACAACTGGTCGGAATCGAAAGAAATTTTAGATGAATCACATCAAATGGTCAATAAATACAAGTGCATTCCTATTGCAATCTTGTTAGGAAAAAAATATGCTAGATTAGACAAATTAAAGTGCAATGCTGCTCTCATCCAATTAAGATGACAGTTCACAGGATTTGTTTCCACACCAATAGGGTGGTTTCCTATTATTTTTTTATTGCCTAAAATGAAAGATTATTACTCCTGGAGTGTGCATTTCAAGCTTTTAGATTTTTAAATGACGATATCTATTATTCGCGATAAAATGAAAAGTGAAAACTTTCAAGCGCGCGAAAACGTGACGGCTAAGTATATGAATGCCGGTAAAACTCCATGTGATGTCGTTCTGGTTCCCGCTGCTGCAAGTGAGGTGACCTTGGGGCGAGGCTTTGAGCGCTGATACCACGCAGGATGCTAGCAGGTAGCAGAGTACCATGCTAGCTGGTAGTGCTTTGCTTAAATACGGATTATTAATACCTTATCAAACGAAGAAAACTTTCCGAGCTTAGCCAGTTTTAATAGGTGATTATTAAGACATGTTTTCTTGAGCTCTGTGCCTCATGCATGCATTGGTAACCTCAGACGATGTAAAACTCCTATTTACTCATATAGATACTAGGTCCCTGTGATGTCACGTGGAGTGGCATCGCATGGGCGCCAATCTAGCCTTTTTCAAATGAGGATAAAATTTACCCTTGCCATTTGTCTAAACTGGTATTTCTAAAACAAAATAATTTTTATATTATGAATACACTAATGATGGGTAACGAATCACAATCAATGCCTTTCGTTTTCCTTGATGAAGGAAACTACTCTATTGCCACCATTTAGAGGTGTGTCCTGGGTGAAAAAAAAAGAACCTCCCTAATGGGTAAACTGTCATACTCCAGTTATACCTGGATAAATCACCTGAAATTGAAGGAAAATACATAAATCATGCCTAAATGTTAATCTCTGCATCCTATTTGGGTTTTCACTGCGTCCATTGGCTTTTGGTGACAACAGTTTTGCTGACATTGCAGTCAGCGAAACTGTTGTTGCCAGAAGCCAATGGATGCAGTGAAAACCCGAAGAGAATGCAGATTTCATCTGATCAACTCCGCGAAAATCTTGTATCATTCATGTTCATTGTAGGTAAGAATGACAGGCAATAGGAACTTGGAATGAGCTGGAGGGCTACCTTATGAGTGCACATGAGTTGATGAGTTACTAAACACAAATCAGTGTGTGCAGCTGAATAGGTAGGCCTAAGTAAAAGATATATTTACCTGCTGCCTGAAGAGCACTCCTTTAGCTGTGAGAGCTCTGGCAAGAGCCATACTCTGCTGTAAATGCACATTGTCATCAGCAGTCCCATGAACCACATAGAACATTTTGTCTCGGAAATGCTCTGCTCTTCTGGTTACATCTGCCTCTTCATATCCCTTATAATTCCCAGTAACATTGGGAAGTCCCATGTACCGTTCCGCATATGCAGAGTCTAAATCATAAAAGAAATTTGAAACTATAACATCAACAAATAATTGAAGTAATACCAAGAATATAAGCAGAAAATGAATGTCTTAGGTTTCAGATAAAAACCTAGGTGACCGGAAGTCACCATGAAATCTTTAATCAGAATCCATTCACCTTACTTTCTTTCTTCTTTCAGTACTTTTATTTATCTACATTTTTCTGCAAAAATGTAAATAAATTAAAGTACTGAAACAGAAGTGTTAAGCTCAAAGATCTCCTTCAAGCTTGCATTTAAATGCTTTTTGAAGGGTTTGCTAAGTCACCTAAAATACACCTTCCCAACTTTCCAAAATATTATTGAACGCTTTGATTGTAGTTCAAGACAGTTATTCTAAACTTGCTTAAGCGGAATGCTTCCACATTCCCAGGCCAAAAAATATGAACCAACTTTGTGAAGAGAAAAGAGCAACTTATCTAAAAAAGCATGCCTCAGAGGAAGTGGCATCTCTGCTCCCGATCCACTTGTGAAACATCCTTACAAATAAGTACATAAAATCCTTTCTAGTTACTGCACAAATTTGAAACTTCCTCCTAGTTGCTCTTGTAATTTAGTGACCAAATTAAATTTCAAATGGAGGCTTTCGAAGAAGAAGCATTTTCATCTGCAGCCCAGATGCTTCTATCGCTATGTCGACGATACCTTCATCATTTGGCCTCATGGGAGGGAGAGTTTACAACATTTCCTGAGCCATATGAACAGTTGACATGCAAACATACAATTCATGATGGAAATCGAGAAAGACAATCGAATCCCGTTTCTGGATATCCTTATCCATAGAAGGAATGACGGCACGCTCGGTCACAGCGTCTACGCAAGCCAACCAACACGGACCTCTATTTGAATGGACGAAGTCATCACCACCCCTCCCAACGGAGAGCAGTTTTGTCCACCCTTTTCTATCGAGCCAAAGCCATAGCGGACCAAGAAAGCCTGCCAAAAGAGATAAGACATCTGAAGAGGAACCATTAATACCAGGATCAAAGAACATAAGAGACACCTTAGGCTCTGCCAACCAGAATAATCCGCGGTTGTAGAACACGCCATTGAATCTGATCATAGGGTGAAGTGGGACCACATGAAAATTCTATGCCGTGAGACTAATTTCTGGAAAAGACTGGTAAAGGAATCCATCGAGATCCGGCTCACAACTAACACCCTCAACCGTGACACCGGGTATTCACTAAGTAATGTATGGAAACTGGCACTTAAGAAAATAAGATTGGCTGCCTCGCGGCCAATCATGTTAGACCTCTCAACCAATTGAAGAGTATATAAGCTGGCAAACTTCATCCACTCACCATTAGCCCTGAGGATGGAACCCAACTCGTGTTCTGAAACGTCGGCAGAATGGATGGAGACCACCCGGCTGGAAGCCCGAATAGCCTTTTTTGAAGGTAGCAAGTTATTTGAAATAATTTCCCTCTGAAATTTTGCAAAGTTTTGCTGTTGCTTTCTTCACAGAGTCCTTTCTTAAAAGTTCTCCCAAAGCACTAAGAAATTTTTTACATTTACCCTTGAAATGGATTGTTTTCTGACCCTTCAGCAAGCTCATTTACTTGCAAATGAGTTGTTTGGGATGAAATCTGTTTGAATAAATCCTCTTAAGACACAGCATGGGGATTTGACGTTGCAAACTCGAAACTAGCAGCAGATCTTCCGAGAGTGGTGCCCATTCCAGGCCTTATTGGTTCATTTATTATGCTCAGCACTGTGAATAATGGCAAACCATATGGAGTTGCAACAAAGAGCAACTTTTGACCGAGTGGATATCAAACTTATTGAAAAAATTTGTGACACGTCTAAACAAATATGAAAATGGACTTTTAAGACAGAAACAGACCTTCTTCATCATGGATCTTGATAAATGGCATTTTACCTTATCGTCGTGGTAGGAAAAATTGTGGCTCCTAGTGCCCATCATTTTAATTTAAGCCTGGTAAACTATTTCCCAAATCAGAGTTTGATGGAGATGCCAGTTAACGGGGCCATATATGTATTGGAAAATATTCATTTTAACAATGCTGTTGAACACTGAGTTTACATGAGAACCTTTATTATTTACTATATGAAGTACATTTGGTAAGAACCTGCAACAGGGTCTATTTTTGATATATTTCGTAAAATGGACAATATTTGATACATTTCATGGCTCTTTGATTCACTAGTTCAAAAATTATTCTCTCGATCAAAATTTTACCTTGGAATTTGGATGTGGTTGGTACATAAGGTGTACACCATCCTCTGATACATATCCATATAAGTGTTCAGCAAATATTGTATAAAATAGTAGGTTGTTGTAATTACCATATAGTTTCCAATTAGTTACTGGAGCGACAGATATCCCACACCGGAATACTCCTTGCCCAGGACGAGATAGAGCCATAGCAGCCACAAAACCACCGTAACTCCATCCCCAGACAGCTACACGTCGACCATCCACGAAATGAAGTGAATCTCGTAGGTACCTCAAAAGAAAGATGTAAATTGATGTTAAAATTCCTGGTACCTATTAGATAATCAACTTCAAATATTAGATTAGGTAAAAACATCGTAAAAGAATACATATTTCCATTTTGATGATGTTGAAAGCCTTATTTCTTTGTGAATTTTGAAAAAAAAACTATAAATATAATATGATCATTTTGATTGGGTGGCTGGACTGAGAAGAGAATTTTCAAGCCATGGAATCCAGAGGCTAAACAGGGAGAGCAAAAAATAGGATCACAAAGGTGGTTTATACGGCATTTTTATTTTGTATAATAATGGCTCCAGGAATTTAGCTGAAGTTATCTATTTACCTAAAATATAGCTACAAAAAAATCTTTTCTTCAATCCGGAGATCTGTATGCGACTTAGCAGGAAAAAACCATAGTAAAATAATTTTTGATAACAGTTTCTCCTCTTCCTTAAATTTTTATCTAAAATTACTAAATTCCTCTGTGAATCATACTGCCTGAGAGGCAAGGTCTGCATAAAAGTTTTTTTCTCATCTAGAGGAGACCTTATGAATTCTGGCCTCACTACCTGGACATAATAATAATGTTTATTGGCCCTGTTGGTTTATGTTACAAACATAAGGCAAGTCAAACTATAAATACAGGGATGCCGACTCACAAAAAATATTGGGGGGGGCCCAAACCGGGGACCTTGCCCCGGGAAATTTTTTAAGTAGTGATTTTCAAGTTTTTTAAGCATTTTAGAAGAGTCATATGATCAACATTAGAACCCTGATAACTCGAATCTTGATATCGGGACACTCCGGGGAAAATCGACAAACCTGGCACATTTTTCCCTCACACCTATAACAAATTTTTGAGGGGGCTTGGGCCCCCTTCGGCCCCATGGAGTCAGCGCCACTGTATAAATAGCGATATATACTTCACATGTAAAATATGAAACATATTCTTATATAAAACAAAAGAACAAAAGAGATAAAATGGATTATGTACAATGGCTGAAAGAGATGGTTCACTTACAATAAATATTCTTCTAATGAATAGCAGGGGTGTTGCAGAAGGCATTTTGTTACTCTAACTTTGAAGATATTTAAATTGTTAAGATGTTTTAAATGAGACTGCAATTTATTGTAAATAGACATGATAGTATGGTATGGACTGTGATCTGTGAGACAAAGCTTATTTCTTTAGTAGTGTATGTAGGTATGTTGACGACTGTAATGACTATGTTCCTGATTGTTTAGGGTAGATAATTTGGAATGGGTGGAAGCAGAATATGGCATCAATATTAATCATGAGAATACGTATCACTAGATACTCATTATGTCTGTGCATTCGTAAAGATATTTTAAAGCAGTCTGCAGATGACATTTTTTTTCTAGCTTTTACCCCACCCCATAGCCAGTTTAATATTGAGTTGTTTACATTCAGCAACCACTAGAAGGGCATGAACAGAAATCATGTTCTGAGGTAAATATGCTTGATAAAGATTAATTAAAATAAGCCTCCTACTCTGAAACTTCCAGCTGGTCTTCGACTTCCACTGATCCAAGACGGTGATAGACTTCATGGACAAGGCGAAGTCCTTGTCCACCAGACCCTCGGCCATCGATTTGGGCAACTATAATATCCCTGCTGCTAGCTAGGTAAGCACTCCAGTCTAGTCGCCATCTTTCAGTTACCAGCTGGGTTCCAGGACCACCATAGCTAATAAAGAAATAATTTTGATTATTATTTTAAAAAATGTTGGGTATAGCTTGTGTTAGTAAAAATGTAATGTAATTTTTACTAGCACAAGATATATACAGCTATGTAGAATTCCACCGAGGTAAATTTTTAAGAGAAGAGTAAAACAGAATATTTTCATAGTTAAAGCTGCTTGTGATGCGCCAAATCGAAGACTTTTTGCAAAAGTTGAAGATAATTTAAATTTTTTATTGAGGTATCTGCACCTGTTACTTTTTAAGTAAGAAAATGCAATGACCGAGACACTCGGAAGTGACAGTGTGCAGATAATCTATGGCAACGGCTTCAACCAGTGGTGCAAATGAATAATAGCCACTAGCTCGTCCATAGTGATAGATGATCAGAATTTCTGACCCAAAAGAATAGACTTCGAATGCCAGAAAGACTATTCCAATATCATGGAACAAGTTTTATTTGTTGCAGTTGTCGTAATCTGTAGTCAATTCAAAAATGTTCGAACAGGACATCACTGCAGCCGCTACATTTGTGACCCATGTATTATCAATCTAGATGAACTCTTTTGCTACCCACTAAGCAATGTTTAATGCCATTCCCCCTCTATAACATAGCCACTATTTCCCCA
Source organism: Ischnura elegans (assembly GCF_921293095.1). Taxonomy (NCBI): domain Eukaryota; kingdom Metazoa; phylum Arthropoda; class Insecta; order Odonata; family Coenagrionidae; genus Ischnura; species Ischnura elegans. The sequence goes on from NC_060248.1 coordinate 84,971,618, forward strand.
GTCCATCAAAATTCTTTTTATGTTGGCTTTATAGCAATGATAAAAAGTGGGAGAAGGAAGGCTAAACTTTAGAAAATTATGTCATGGTGCAGTAATTACCGTGTTCATAACAAAAATTGGCTCCTCTGAAGCAGTTGGCTTTATTATCCCTAGTTAAAATATTAAAAGCTGGACACCTGCAAGTAATTTTGGATTCACAATCACTGCTTGATAAGCAGTACTCCAGAGAGAGAGCAGCAGACTCCAAATTTACTTTTTCTACCTCAGATTTCAACGAGGAGAGCATCATTTAATTTTGATTTTCATACATGTATGACTTAAATTTACCCTTCAATCATTTTTATGTGCTGCTTTGTTTCATGGAAAATATATTTTACAATTGACCTCCGGTCAAGTGTTAGCACCAGGAACTCTTCCTTACTTGGAGACTGACTTTATTGCTTTCATAAAAGTGCGAAAAATCCACAGAGAAAAAATCATTCGCCTTGACCGGGATTCGAACCCGGATCCCTCGATTTCCGATTCCGGTTTTCTCTGTGGATTTTTCGCACAATTGTGCATTGCGGGTGACTCCCGTAAAGTTATCACCGTGGCTAGTCCCGGTATACTTAAATTCGCTTTCATAAAAAGTTAACATCAAATACATGCTCTTTCAAATTTTGCATCACTAAATATGTGGATATCAGTTTAGGTTCTTTTGAATTATTAGATATTTGTGTACATTTAGAAAACGTATTTACTAGGGATGGGTCGAATAGTAGATTTCTCGAATTCGAATATCGAATTCGAATATCAAATCATTGCTCGAATATTCGAATACCTCGAATTTCGAATACCTCGAATACTAAACTATGAATGTGAGAATGTTTGACTAGGTCGCCTATGCAGCAGGAAACCCAAGATTTTGGCGAGTAATTGTGATTGCCTTTAAAGGATTCAAACAGGAATTTAGCTGATTAATGGAATATTTTAATTTTATGTAAACAATAGGGTAGTTTCCTTCATTAAAGAAAACGAAAGGCATTGATAGTGATTCGTTACCTACCATTGGTGTATTCATAATATACAAATTATTTGGTTCTAGAAATACCGGTCTAAACCAATGGCAATGGTCAATTTTATCCTTATTTGAAAAAGGCCACATTGGCACCCATGTGATGCCACTCCACTTGACATCACAGGGACCTAGTTTCTACACGAGAGGATAGGAGTTTTACATCGTCTGAGGTTACTAATGCATGCATGAGGCACAGAGCTCAGGGAAACATGTCTTAGTAATCACTTAGGTATTAAAACTGGCTAAGGTCGGAAAGTTTTCTTCGTTTGATAAGGTAAGGTTTGGCAAGGTATCAGCGCTCTGAGCCTCGCCCAAGGTCACCTCAAAAGGCAGGAGGGGGAACCGGAAATGCGTCACACGGACTTTTCCCCATCATTCCCACAGATGCGTCGCATTTTTGCGCGCTTCAAAATTTTCACTTTTAATTTAATCGCGAAAAATAGATATCGTCCAATAAAAATCTAAAAGCGTTAAATACGTACTCCAGGAGTATTAATATTTCGATTTTGGCAATAAAACAAATTATAGGAAAGCGCCCTATTTGAGCATTACGCCAAAATTCTAAGCCCCCGTCGTATTTCTTCGTCTTTCCGGCATTTATTTTCCTGCGTAAAATGCTTAAATAAAGTCATAAATACGTCGTGTTTGGTCTTATTCTTTCTTAAATTACGCGCTTATTACTAATATTTCAATCCAATAAAAGTGTAATAATAATTGCCGAAAGTCATTGTTAGACACCTTTCGGGCTAGTAGATGACTCATGCGGCAGTTGACCTCCAGAAAGGGGGAAATTCAAGGAGGTTGGTAGAAAAAGGTCAGCGGGTGAGAAAAGGGGGTGGGGGCGAGACACGTTTTTATTTTTCTCGCGTAACTAGATATTTTTTTCGAAGCTAAGGTCTTCGTAATACGATCTCTGCGCGAGGTCGGATCTTTTGTTTGATATCGGAGAAGAGGAAATCGTCAGAGTGGGTGAGGCGAATGCTGAAGGGAGGGGATAGCAGATCGTGGGAAATGCGCCAATGTCACTATCCCACGGCACTGATTGTGAGTTCCTCCCTGTGGTAGTTATATCTCCTGGGGAAGATTCAAAATAAGTGCCTGTCGTTATTAGCCACAAAGGACACATGGTAAACACCTCGTCTTATTTTTATCAAAAGATGAATGCGGGAAAATGGTCAGTGGGGGAGAAAGAGTGAAGGGTGAAACTCGATTCTATTATTTTCCGGTAACTTTATATTTTTTCGAGGCTAAAGTCTTCGTAATATGATCCCTGCACGAGCTGGGACCTTTTGTTTGATTTCGGAGAAGAGGAAATCGTCAGATTGGGTGGGGTGAATGCTGAATGGAGGGAATAGCGGATCGTGGGAAATGCGCCTATGTTGCTATCCCACGGCACTGAGTTACTCCTGACGGGGGACACCTGGGATTCTCGGATTTTTTCACCCTATCAATTTCGGTTCCCCATGTTGAACTCTTTTCACCGCTCTAAACCGCGAATTTGATATAGTTCGTCAGCTTGCCTAAAACGGCGCTGCATGCGCTAAACGACTAGAGTTCTCATTTTTCTGAGTCTTCTACCAATGACGTGCGAGCGAAAGCTTATGACGCGAAATTCAAAATATTCGAGGTATTCGAGACGGTACCTTTGGCATAACTATTCGAGATTTCGAATATCGAATACTTTCTGATATTCGAGGTATTCGAGTATTCGCGGATACTATTCGCACATCTCTAGTATTTACCTACTTGAGCTTAGAAAAATGTCTTCTTTAAGGCAATGGGTTTATGGGCTTGATATTAACACTGTTGGCTGTGGGGTAGCCAGGAATTCAGTCAGGGGGGGTCCAAAACCAGTGGAAAATTTTTTTTGAAAACAGGGTCCTAAGTAGAGGGTTTTAAACTAATTTTGACACTTTTCACAATTGAAAAAAACTTCATTTGTCAGAGAAATATTTTGTAAATTCATTATTTTTCTATATTTCGTTTTCTTTTACAAAGGAAATCAATTGTGTTCTTATATTTCGGGGGAGGTCTGGACCCCCCCATACATCCCCCTAGCTATGCCACTGACTCTTGAGAGTTTTAAGAACTGAGGTCAAAAAGTGGAGGTGTAGAAAAGAAAGTGCAAAACTGCAAAAGACTTACGATGCGAGATCTTATGAAATAATAAGGAAGCATTATTTTAAATAGAAATAAGTGATTCTATTTGCTGTACTTACACTTGCACTACAAGAGGATACCGAGTTATTTCATCCTCCCTGAGGCCTGGAGGTAAGTGCAGCCGCACTTGTGCATGGTAGCCACCAGAAATTTGCACTGGAAATGTTTTTACTTGTGGGAGAGCAAGACGAGAAAGTCTCTGCTGAAGCTTAGCATTGTCCTGCAGCAAAGAGAGAAGCACAGGTCGTCCAACTTCTCCCATTGCACCATTCATCCCTCCATTCTCTTCGCTATCTTCCTCTTCTAGCGCTGAACATCCACCTTCTCCCCCATACAGCCCATGCTGCCCTGTGCTCAATGTGGCTGGCCTTCGAGTTGCATAGAGATGCGATGTTGGGACACCAGGACCTAGGCACTCAAGAACAAAAAATGCCAACCCAGGACTGAACATTGCCGTGTGGTAGAGACATGGCTTCCATGATGGTGACACTGGTGCCTGCTGATTTTTCTTCTTAGAGTTTCCCTGTGGTGGAGCTGATGTGACCAGAGCTGCTTTTTGCATGGAATTCATTCCATCATCCTCCTCCTCACCCTCTTCATCGTCTTCATCATCTTCTTCATCGTCTTCATCACCTTCATCCATATCATCTTCTTCAGGTAGCTCAACACAAGTAAGACATTCAGGTGCAGTATTACTGTTGCTGCCGATTCTTGATGCACTCACTCTATAGAGGTGCTGCTCTCCAGGGTGGCCTTCAGGAACTGCCAAATAATAGCTGTTTTGAAGAGGATAAATGAAAGAGTCATTATGAGAGCATGAAAATATAATTATGAAGTACATTCATGTACTTTATGATACCTTAATTACTTATACCATAATTTTACATGTGAAGATAATGCATAATTTTTATGAAATAGAGATTTGCAAATTTCAATTTAAATTTCTGTTAGGTTCCTTCTCCTGTAAATTTTATCAAAATGTGTGGGTGATAATACATTCCTAAATCGCTTGAAATGAAACTATTTTCAACGGAGAAGTATTCATCCTGAGCCATTTTCTGTTCACTTAACTTACAGCAGCACGTGATGTAAAGGAAAATAACTCTTGTTAATCACATAGCTTTAGAGATTTAGAAACATGCATAAGCATTTTAGGTTTTTGATGATATGATTTCTTCATAACCTTTTCAAATTTTCAAGTATATCAATATGCATCTTCATGTGGTGTATAATAAATTTGTAGATAGAAGGTTAAATAGACAAAAGAAATAATGTAATATTTTTTCGTTGGGCAACTTTCATGATTGTTTTATATTGGATGAAAATTTTGCCGAGGAAAAATCATCACCGCCTGCACTTGAACAACGATCTCCTTATTTTGTCCCCAACTCTTTTCCTCAAGACTGGGCTCATAAGTCAGGGACCTTTACACCCTTAACTTAAGGGGGGGAAGGAAGGGAAAGAAAAAAAAGCAAGGGAGTACCGCCGCAATTAAGGAGTTTGATGCAACCCTTGGGGTAGGGGTAGAGAAGGAAAGGAGAGGATGGAAGAACCTTCCACTGCTAGCTACCATTAGTGAAACCAGATTTACTGTTTCCAGAGAAAGGGAAGATAATCTATGAGAGAATGATCCTGATCTCTAGATGTGGAAATCATGAAGTGGCACAATAAGACAACCTTTGCATGTATTTCCAAAGTCGGGAGGGAGAGAAAGAGAAAGAGAGAAAAGAAATGATGATAGCATGATATAAAGTAATTTTGCTATATATCGTATTTAACGATTATGGCATGGCCATAAGAGTGAGCAACTGGTGGAAATTTTAGGTCAGTAACCATCAGTGTTAATGTCCTGAGAACAATTATAAAGTCTAAAGAAGTTTGTCTAAATTCTAAAGAAGGGTCACTCTGCTAAATAAATATTTTCTCATGTCTCGCTATCAGTCTTTAATGCATTTCCTTCCTCTCCCTTTCTCCTTCCCAATTCTTAGTCAGCTCCCCACCTCAACTCACAAACAATGCTCATCATCCCTTAAAAATACCTTCTTGCTATGACACCCTTCCACTTCCCAGAATTCCTTTTATCCCACTCCCTCCTCTTTTGACTTTGGAAAAATATATAAAGGGATATGCTACTGAGGGGTTTGTTAGATTTAATATTGTGATTCTGTTTAGACATAACATTGGATACTTCACATCAATTCCAAAATCATATTTTTTTACATGTATAACGACAAATGTTTAAGACAAAGCTGTATTAGAAAAAAAATTGTATCAAAGGATAGAAAAATAGTAACTACTTAATAATAATCACTTTAAAAAATTTAATTACTTACACTAGATCATCGGTATGATCCCAGGCCAATATTCGTCTCACATCATAGCGGCCATGTGTCAAGGGTATGGAACGCCGTCTAGGAACACTGACCAAAGTAATATGGGTGAAATACCCAGCTGCACCATCTCGGACGGGTGCCAGAGAAACATAAGATGAGCCATCTGAAGAGAAGATGGGTGCAGCGGAGGAAGCAGACGTGGTGACTGTCGCTGCATAGGCACCGGATTCTTGAGCAAGCTCACCATTTGCAGCTCCTACGTGAGTCTCGACCCAGCCTCTTCCCTCACCTGATATTCGCTGAGTCTGAGGAATAAGAGCACAGTAAGTTAATCAGTAATGTAGCCATTATTTTCTAAGAGATTATGAATTTTAGTAAAATTAAATGTGGTATAATATGACATTTCTCTATTTTATGTCCTTTACGATAGCCTGAAGGGAAAAATGTCATGTGGCTGATATTTCTTTTTCTTTTTGCCTATTTCTCAGCATTATTACATCTGTGAAAGGTTAATTAACAGACTAAAATTTTTAATCTCATAAAGCAGATGCATTCTCTTAAGTTGTTCTCATTATATTTATATATATTCTATTTCAGTTTTAAAACTTAGAGTTCCATTCACTTTCTAAAATATCTGAGTGCATTATAAACATCATGAATCAAAAGACTTATGATTAGGTTCTGGCTATCAGGCCAGAACGTAATCATTAATCTGTTGACCTGATGGCACTCCACCACTTATTTCTCTTTTTTTGACCACCACTTATTTCTTCATATGGGCTTGGTGGTTGGCATTTTGGTACGTGACAATGACACAGAAAATACTCAGCATTTATTTCTGGCATAACAGGTGGAAAATTTATTGGAGAAAGATTTTTTCACCCACTGAAACTACCGCCAAAACATAGAGGGAAATTATTAAAAAAATAGTTCTTTTCTAAACAAAGCGCGGGAATCTCACCTCTTGACAGTACCACATTGGACTCTTGCATACTGATGTTATTGATAAGTTTTGAGGCCTATTCAGCCAAACAACTGCCACCTCTGTGACTGTAACCCAGGCCACAGCTGCAAAGTAATGCTCTCTTTTCAGACAGGGACGTCGATGCAGGCACATATAATAGAATTAAAGAAAAGTGATGTCAATATTATGAAACTTTCATTTTTCATCGATTAAAAGGCACAATTAAATATACCCATCATAATTATATTTGTATTTGAAAGAAAATCATGCCGTATTTTTGATTGAAGGAACACACTTGTAAAAGTTAAATAAATTGATGCACATTTATTATTCATGCAAAGTATAAATTGAGTATAAATTTTGGCATTACCTAAAGAAAATGGCTCATGCAAATTTGCTAAATGAGAAAAAAGACCAAAACTTCTAGTCTGTTGGCATTTAAAGAGATTAACGTAATCTTTCCGACTTCCACTATTCAGTGCAAATGTTGATTATTGATCTAGGAAAAAATGGAATTAGAATCAACTCCACATTTAACTTAAACCAATGGGAATCACTTTCAACCCCACCCAAAAAATTTGCATTCAAGATTTCATCAACCTTATTAAGTCAGGTTTTCATCTGGTAAGTCGTAACTTTTTAACTTCTTCTTTTAATTTTTCAGAGCTACTTCAAAACAAAGATGATTTACATGAAAGGTAAATGTAATATTTCATCAGAATTATTATGCAATTAATTACCATTCCTTAGTTAATTCAAATTAAACTGATACTTTATTGATGATTTAACTTATTCATTGAGAATTTTAATTTGAACATGCTTTTTTCAACACTTTTTCTTACACCTACTAGACATAAGAATATATATTTTTTCATTTCTCATCATTGGTAATTGGTGGTTTTCATCATAATCTACACCTGAAAGAGGTCATTCTGTTTAGAGGTGATTGTGAGAAGAGAAAGTGATATTGCTGTGTACTCCTCATGTATCTTAAGCATGTTCAAACAGAGAATGGAATTAGCATTCAATGTTGGAGAAGGGATATTATAAATTTATGTATTGCCACTGCATGCCAGTATACATTAAATCAGATCTCGAGATGCTCGAGCAAGGAAATTTACCAAAAAAAATTAACTGATAAAAGTTTAAGTGAACTTCGGTAAAAAATAGTTTGTTAAAATTAACATGTGTGGTTACTTTTCAGAAAAAATAACTGATAAAAGTTGAAGTTAGGAAAGTAACTTTTATATTGAAATCTATTTTTTAATATGCTATATACAATATGTTATGTACGATAAAATAAATGCAAAATTTCCATAGGTTTTTGGTAACCCCCTTTATCATGTTCAACACTCTAATACGGAAAAAATGATGTTTCTGAGGAGGCATTTGTGCCACCGCAGACATTGTCTTTGAGTGGTCTTGTGTCTGGAGGTGGATTCCAAAACTTGGGTGGGAACTCTCAACCTCGCATTGTTTGGTTGCATTCATCTGGGCTTATTCATTACATTCTTATTCAACTACCCTCCTGTGTTGCATTATTTGTTACCATTTGATTTTTTTCCTTTGTCTTTTGAACAAGCTTGATACCCAAATTCGAACAGATAGTCATTCAACAAATTTTTATGAAAAATATTAAGTTAGTTTCTATTTATATTCATTTTAATATAGCGGGGTAGGGATGGCATATACTTGTTCCGAGACAAGATCAATAATATAATGGTAGTGGTATTTGAATGCTGCACACAACTGTTCCCTTATTTAAAGATACATATTATGTACTAAAGAAGACTTAGATTGTATAATTTAAATTGGATATTGACAGTCACATTGCAGACATATTTTTAAGATACTAATAATTAATAAATTTTGAGAGTACACATCACTTACAATCCAGGAAAAAACTATCCTCTTGTAAGATTAGAATTATTATATAGAATTACATAGAACTGTATTATATTGGGTCTTAAGAATAGTTAAGCAAATATTTATCTCCAAATGAATGATTACTGAAATATTATTGATAATGGCAGTATGAACCTCATTAATTAAATTTAATTAAAATGAGTCATGAACAAATAAAAAATTATGTAAGTGGTTTAAGTGGTTTAATTTTTTAAATTAATCCAAGTTGATTAGCATTAGCAAAATATGATTTGGTGCCAGGAAAAGAATTACAATAAGATTAGATAAAATAAAAAAAATACCTGTTGGACTAACCTTTATCTATTTAGTTTTTAATTTATTAAATTGGGAAGGCATATCACAGAAGATGATTAAAAATGTATTCCACAAAAAGCTTTCATAAAAAATGATGCATAAACATTTATGTATTGCCAATAGTGCAGCTAATATATTTCCGTCTGGACCATGATTTATTGCCATAAAAAATGGCGACATGCACTATCATTCTGTGATGATGCCTTAACTCTTTCATGATGGCTAATATTTTGACCAAATGACGAAAAGTTTTGATCAAGTGATCAGCTGTGAAGTGGCAGAAGGAAACTAAAAAATGAAGGATTAATGGGTGAAAGAATAGGTAAAGGGGGCTGGAAGGTGCCAAATCTACCTGCAAAGTGCAGCATGCGGAGGAGGAAGGGAGAAAAGTAAACTCGCCCTTCTCTCCCCATAAGCGGAGAGGGGCAGGCGGACTTGTGCTATCCTTTGAGGGCACACTTTTCCGCGTCCCTCCTCCGGAATATCGAGGCCGAGGCGCCATAATGATGGAGAAGGCAGTGATGGGTCATGTCAACCACTATGCTACCAAGGGAGCAAGCCAAGGTGCTGGGAGTGAAGGTTGAGGAGGTCTGAAGGCCACTGACTCGTTGGCTAGAGCACTCGGTGGCTTCAAGTCTCGCGTTCGGATGTTCTTTGGATCAGCCAAGTCCGCCACCCACAGTGTCACCACAGGGTTAGGAGTTCCTGGCTGGCGGTTGCAGCATTGATGAGCCATGGCAGCATACACAAACGGATGGATGTGATGGTTATGCCATCAGGGGATAACAGTAAAATTTAAATTACCATTCATAGGGTATCTCATAGACAGCTAGCATTCACATTTAACTCTTAATAATATGATAATTAGCTGCTTGAATGAAAAAGAATTTAGAGAGATCTATATTTTAGTCAAGATTTCATGATATGATGCTTTCTTTGTATTTATTCAATTCACTGTAAAAAAATAGTCATCGACATTGATGTTTTCCATCATACCATTAGACTCATTGCCAGTTAAAATCTTGATTTATAGAGCTCAATTCCTTTTCGTCCATTTTTTGCATCATAAAGTTTCTTTCAGTTCATGATAATAACTTAGATCAAAAAAATCTCTTTCATTAAATTTATGGTTATGGTCATGCTTTATCACACTTATCATTAGCAACATAAACCACTTTCTCTCTCTTCACTGAGAGTAAAATATCTTTTACCATCAAAACATTCACACTACAACCTGTATTCATTCTCCCTCTGCAGTGCATTGAATTGAATAGTTAGGATACCTTTAATACCTTGATAATTTTTGGTAATGCCGAAAAAGTAAGAATCTTGACACCAGAAAGTTTTTTCCTGAGATTTTGATACATCTTTCACGTATGAATGTGAACACAATGACAAAGCAGCAAATAATCCCTTCCAAATCTGCAGCACGTATTCCCACAGAGGAAGGGTCCTACTATCCTCTTCTGCTGAGATCTACACCCAATGTACCCAGAAGGAAGATGTATTTGCTATGAGAAAAACTTAATCATATAATAGTGCCGTGCCAGAGTCTCGCCTTGACCATCGAGACGAGACTTTCATTTCTCGGCATTGGCGGGACAAGACTCAAGAAGTCTCACCCCTTCGAGACTTCTCGACACCCCTTTAGACTCTCGGGCATAGCGGGAATTTCCGATGAACACCACAATCAGTCGATAATAGAGTTTGCTAAGGTATTCCTTACGAATTTTACGGATTTATTCACATTTTAAAAATATTTTTTTATTAAGTTACCCTCCACATCCATTTTTTAAAATGTGTTTGAATGATGCCAATAGAGTTCCCAACAAGAGATTTAAAAAAGATTTTTATTTTCTCCTTACCTCTATATTTAATGTTAAATTTCAGTCTTGGAGAGTAGGTCTTTAAATTGAAATGAAAGTTTTGGCGACATTTCGGTTTATTTATAAACCATTATCAATGCTTAAAATGAAAATGAGCATATAATTGCAATACATCAGTTCAGTATCATATTCAGTTGTAAATAAACAAAAAAGAAGAGACTATAGAATTCTATAGAATTTTGATTTACCTTTTTGCAATGTTTATTTATGGTAACTAAGTTCATGGTTATCCGTTTTGTTTAGCATCATTTTGTTTAGTTGAATAATAACAAATGCTTAAATTTTCAATCTCGATCTTTTACTACAACTATTTTTGGTTTTTGGAAAGATACACCATTTCTTTAAATAATCCTTTTGTTAAATTATTGTCAGTGTCTAAAATAGAGGAATAAAACAGAAATTGTTTTAGTGGTTTTGAGGACCTGGGAGTTTGATAAGCCACCATAGGTTAACATTACATCGTAATTACAGTCAACTCCCAATTATTTGTGTGCAGTTTATCCAAGGGCTCATTATTTACATTAGAAAGTATGTCCGTAAAACGTAATCATTTTCTTTAGTTGCTGCCAAGGTATTCTTCAAGTTTATTTAATAAATATCTACATACAACTGTGCAAGTCACCTCAATAGGCAATTGTGTTTGAACACCAACACCACCATCTGTATGCCTGTAGCAGTTTTTGACAAATCACGAAGTTTTCCTTTATATTTTACTAATTTGTGTAAAAATTTTTGAGGTACCATGTCAAAAGTTTCCTTTAAATCGAGAAATAAGGCTTCAACTTGCCTTTTCAATCCACCAAGGATGTCATGAAGAAAGAGCATGAGCTGTGTTTCGCATGATCTACCATTCTGAAAGCTGTGCTGATAACCATGGAGGAAGTTACAACTTTCCAGGAAAGTCATGACATTGCTAACCACAAAATGTTAGAGTACCTTGCCTACAATCAATGCTAACGAAATTAGTCGATAGTTCTCTGGTTTATGTCTGTTTCCCTTTTTGTGTATTGGTGTAGCATTTGCAATTTTCCAGTCTGTTGGTTTCTTTGGATATCTTCTCTAGTATTTCAGAAGATGATGGACGGCAGAAAAAACTCTTGATTAATTTTTGAAGATTTCTTCAATAGATAATCAATTGTGAATAAAGAAAATATTATCTACAATCTTTAAATGTAAATTTCACGTAGCAAATGTGCAGTCATTGTGGCAGCTTTGTAAGCGGTTGAGTACAGCCCAAGGGAACCAGAGATTTTGTCAAACTTCAGTCATGTTTATGCCACAACCAGTTAAGGCCAAGGAAGTGAGTAGTGAAAGTGAAGGCAGTGGAAGCAGAGACAAAGAGAGTAGAGATTTTAGCTTGGCGCTTGCTGCTGTGAACAGTTTGATTGAGTATATGGAGCAGTGGGACAACAAGTACAATGAAATTATTGCCTCTAAAAAAATCTACGGTCAGGTAAAAAAAGCTCTCATGGGGTCTTTGAAGCAATTTCAAATATTAGATTATTAATGATATATTGTTTGATTAACGAAAATTATTAAAATTATACGAAATGAAAGTGAAAGGTCTGGATTATCCACGTTTTTGGATTACTTGTGCTGCCTCTCCCTATCATTAGCCCAAATAACTGGGAGTTTGCTGTAGGATTATGGCCGTTAAATCAATATAATGGCCATACATACATGATGAGATACAGTAGACTCTCGTTATTACGAAGTTCGCGGGACCGAAAAACCGGAGGTTCGTAATAACGAAGTTCGTATCAACGTTTCTTTTAGGAATCTTCGGAAAAAAAACCGTATTTAATAAACACGATTTAATTTCGCGGAAATTTGTTTAAACAGGAAAATTCATTCCAGTTTCTCAGCAGAAGAATGCGGCACGACGCAATCGAGGGTTGATATCTTCCCGAATACATTAAGTCCGATATACGCACTGGTTGCGTTCCTAGACCTTGTTCCTAAGTTGATAAACCTACAGCACGGCCACTGAGTTGTCCGATGACACACAGAATGGTCTAGGTCGGGGTAGGGACAGGGTTGCCAGCTAAGAAGGGGAAACGCCTACAAAGGGTTCCACGAAGAAAGGATGCGGAAGGAACGCCGCGCGTGATGGACCCAGAGGAAGAATCACTTGTTTTGGTGATTCGAAGAAAGGATTTTTTTGATGATCAGCCATATTTCGGTGCGCCTTATGCAGTTGACGACGTTGAGAGACAAGGCGAGGGTGTGTTTGGAGGACAGCGATTGACTGTAAACCGTGCTGGCGTAGGGTTATCCGCCCCTCCTATTGTGCCGTCATTCGCTACTGTCGCCGGCCGGACTGTATGAAATTGCATCATGAGAAATACGGTCATCCTACAAAATGCAACACTGAATTACAATCGTGCTCTAGCTCACGATATTACGAACTGATCTAGCTGGGCCTGCAACGCAGCCGAAGCCGAAAAAAATCACTACTCGCGGTAAAGATGAACGGGCGCAACGCTGAACAGTTCCTAAATTCACAACGGATTCAATGATACTTTGTTCAGATTGTGCCCTAAGTGAGAGTACGTCTACGCCAAGCCAAACCGCGAAGCATCGGCCAAATCGAAAGGCGCTAAATTCGAAATTTGAAAATTTTGAATGCTCATATCTCTGAAAATTCGTAAATCGAATGCGAGTAGGAAGAGGACTTACTATACGTCCAATTTGCGAGCGGTTACGAGTGGGTCACCATGGCTCCACAGGAATGAAACTTATTACATGATGTTGCGTGTACACTGAAGAAAGAGCCATAATTGACGCTCTTGGGCATAGTTCACGAGAAGAACTTAAACGCGGCGCGATTATTACAACTCAGCTTAGTGAATATGCACCTAAATGCCGTTGCTTATGCGGGGAACTTCGTAATAAAGTTCATTTTATAGCCGCCAGGACCGGGACTGAGGTTCGTAATTTCGTAAAAACGAAAATTTCGCAATTACGTTTCTTTTACTATAGCTAGCATATGCCTTTTCGTCGGGACCAACGATTTGCTTCGTAATAACGAGAACTTCGTAATAACGTTGTTCGTATTAAGGAGAGTCTACTGTAACTATACGGTATAAAGAATAGATTCTATAAATGTGCATAGTACTTTCATAATTACTCACCTTCGGATATGATAGACTTCGTATTTCGGGATAGAGTCGCCCCTCATCCAGAGATCCAAACCATGGATATCTTAACTCTTCCACCATTGTGTCATTAAAAGTTGCATACAACATCATGTGGCCATCAGAGGAAAACCAAAGGGCTGTGTTGCTTCCTAGGACTTCCTCTGTTGACATGGAAAGCAATGAGAGGATATTGATAAAAAATTTAAAGCATAACATAATAGATTGAACTCATAACTTCCTTTTCAGTAACTAGAAATAATTTATTGCATACAAGAAATAGGGAGGATGTCCATGCAGCTAATCCCAACCCATCACCACGATATTTTTGGTAGCATATATTGCCCTGATGGAAGAAAACATTTTAATTCTTCAACCAGGATGTGATATCATGAATTTTTATATCAATTCTGGTCAATTAGCTACCATACTGTTTCTCAGCACTTGTTTTACTGTCCCTCATTGACAACAACAATATCAATCTTTATTAAATAAAATATCTATCATATCCCAAAAACTGACAAAATAATATTTCTGGCTGGTCCAAATCCTCCACTATGAGGATTCAGTTTGTTTGCATCCACTGTAAGGGCTTCATATTTGTAGGACACTGATGAGTTTCATTAGATCTAGAATCCATATACTGCCACATATTTTTATAGAAAACAACTCTAATTTAGTCATGCACGTACATGAAGGAGTCTTTCACCCCAATCATGCGAGACACCTCCAGCACCCATATCTTCATCTAAACTTTTAAATTTATGGTTTATCGGGGAAAGTTTTACTTGTGCATGCTCTTGACATTCATCTATCTAATTATAATGCATGTTTATAAAAGAGGATGTCAGTCCACCATGCCAGGGGCACAGCTAGGAATCAAGGCTGGGGAGGGTTTTAGGCGCAACTAATACTTACGGGTGTGGGGGTATTGCATACCCACCAGGGTAAGTGGGAGTTGCGGGGGTCCCTCCTCCCAAAAATTTTAAGATTAATGGTTCATAATGACTAGTTTTACTGCTTTATGAGAGACATTTGATTAATCCTAACACTATTCTATAAGTAATAGTAATCCATTAAGTAAAATGGATTAAACTTAAAAATTTCTCTGAGCTCTGGGGGGGGGTTTATCCCCCAAAACCCCCCCTCGCTACGCCACTGCACCATGCGTTTCCATATGGCTGCACGTATTGCAACCAAAGTTTGCACATAGGTGCATCTCATGCCCCCAGATACCGAAGGGCTACTTTTGGTTGCATCCAACGCGTCCTATGCAACATTTTCTCACTACTGTTTGTTATGACATGTCATACAACTTCTGCGGTTGGACATCCTGCCCGGTAGGCACACACTATGACCACGAATTCCAGGTTTTCTTCTTCTCTGGGTACTATATATATATCCTTCCCGAGCAACACTGGGTGGCCTGATAGTACAATATATTTTTCATGTGGCATTTTATGCAGTGCTCTCAAAATTTCAAAGCATTTATTTTTGATGATTTCCAATTTGGAGACACTTTTCAGATCTCTTTGATATGTGTCATCTTGGACACATTCACAACCATATTTGAACGCAACTCCTCACTTCTTCACAGAGGATATTGATGATGAAAAATCACTTATCATATTCATAATCATAGAAAAACATAAATTTTCATAAAAAATTAAGAAAAATTTGTACCATCATTTCATGATATGTACTTGATTTTTTTTCTAGTCCCAATATAATTTATGCTACAACTGATACAAAAAACTGCACATATATATATTCTGTATAGTCTGTTTTTCAAATCTCCCCAAAATAGTTCTCCCCCAATTGAAAGTCTTTGCCAAAGGCATAACTTGATCCATGTTTTTCCCATGAGTGGCCTTGATAAAAGGAAATGAAAAAGTTCTGCACATATTATGTTCCAGACTGAATTCAAAGGCTTCTAAGTAATACCACTACTGAAACCTAACCTTCTTCTTGGTACCAGGGAGAAATGCTGAGGGAAATTTAATGAAGTATAGCATCTTATGATAAAATCATTGTGGAGCCATTATTATTATAAATTCATAACTGGATTTATTGCATTATTTCAGTTAAAATAGTTACTGGTGATAGAACATTTAATAATAGTTAACAATATATAACGGCCGGCAATTATATTCAAATACATATGTAGGTACAACAGTTAAGGAGCTGGCTATTATTGCATGCTAAAAAATCTTCAATGACAGATATATGGCTGTAGTTAGGGAATTTGGCTGGGGGGATAGGGACATGGGACCACCCCAAAACCAAGGTACATACATACATAGGTTTCTGGCTTTCTAACCCAGTACAGTGAAGTGTGAATGAGGCCAAAGGAATTTTGCCACCTTGCTGAGGCTTGGCCACAGGGAAGGCTGACAGTTCTGTGAGAAGCATGGCTGCCTCAAAATTGATTTTTTGGGGTAGCCACAAGTCCTCTAGGGAGAACCAGCACCACATAGGCATACCTTGAATGGAATGCCCATGAATGGAGAACAACGATCTTGTTGTTCGAAAACAATGTTTTAGCTTGAATTTTCCACTAAATGTTTTAGTCCTTGTGCTGTACAATTTTTCTTGTCTACTAAAGGATGAAGAGTGTGTCACAAATGATTAGGAGCAATGCACAAGAATGGAAGGATTAGAGGAAATACGCTTCACAATTTTTCGAAATGGAAATGAAAAATGGGTTTAGTTATTTTTTAATGAATTTTAGATTAGATTAGATTAGTTGATGCGGTGGGGGATCAGCTCCCAGGGCACTTACACCGGTAGGTCCATTGTGCTTGTGAATTGTTTTAGTGGATTACCTACTAACTTAAATGTCTATATAACTACATGCAATGAGGAGGCAATATAGAAAATCTATCATCATCTAAATATTGAGGAAATGAAAATGAACACAACATATAGCAATAGCCATCTTCAAACTCAGACTACCTTCATAGAGCCAATCTGGAACTCCATGTGATACCAATCCAGGTTTAGCAGTATGAGTGACTCGGAAGACTAATGAGCCTCTAGGTCCAGGCCTGTAGTATATGTCACCATGCATCACCATGACTAGAGCATGCCCCCTGGGAGTCCATGCCGCATACTGCAGAGCTGGATGGCTTGGGTCATCTGGTGTTGGCGTCAATGGGAAAACCTCCCTATCAATCAGTAAAAAAAGTATCAACTCAAAGAACAAACAAATCTCATACTAAATGATTTCCATTTTATGCTAATCAGTCTAATTTAATGGGTTGTTTTCACAGTGATAGAATTAGTCGACCAAACACATCAGAAAATTGATTGATGTAAAGGAGTAATAAAAAGTAATAGGTCATACTCATTTCCTGATCCAAATTGCCATTCGATTTTACTTGTGACATCATTTCACCAAATTAATACGTAAGTAAGAACCGTGAATTGGACATAATTTAGTGATTTGAACCCAATAATTGTATTTATTAGGCTTTAAAGAGGAAGTACTCCCATTAATTACACACGATTCCTTTGAATTAATGGTAAACTTAAGGGGTGGCTAAGTATGGAGGTAATGGTATTGTACTCTCAAGAAGATGAAAGAGGAAAGCAAAAAAATTACATTCTATTATCTTAATAATTGTAATTAATCATCTATCAACTAGGAAAACCGTACTACATAGGTACTATATTATTTTCAAATTTTACATGTACTTTCAATATCATTGGGAGCTCTTATGAGTAAATTTTGAATAAATTAACCTAGCTTTACGTAGATTTTGCCCCCTTCCCAAGTATAGGTATTCACCACTATCACCAGTATCCACAGGTACACTTTTAATACACTTTCAGCTTCATAACATCTTGTAAAAAAAAAGCAAAATAAATGCCCAAATTTATCAGGCAGTTAACAACACAACATAAAGGATACTTCAACAACCACCAGATGTTTTGTGAAACTCCACAGAGCATTGTTACTGAGCACACCGATAGTATTCAACAGATTTAATTTATACTCCACCAGGTTTTTTTAAGCAGGAACCATAGATATGTATATTTACTTAGTATATGGGTACCAGTTGTTTTTAGTAGGAACTTCTTATGCATGAACATGACTGCAAATGGTAGGCTTACAGGGGTGAAGATACCTATGTATATATCTCGATGCCTGCAGATGCAGGCCTGTCGAGAAGGGGAGGTAAGGACTGTCATCAGGGGCGCAGCTAGGAATTAAGGCTGGGGGGATTTAGGTGCAACTAATACCGGGGTGTGTGGGGGTATGGAATACCCACCAGGATAATCGGTAGGTGCGAGATTAATAAATTGCGGAATTTTAAGATAAATGGTTCAAAATGGTGAGTTTAACAGCTTTCTGAGGGATATTTTATTAATAATATCAATCCAATTAAGTAAAATGGATTAAACTCAAAAATATCTCAGAGCTCTGGGGTAGGGGGGGGGTTATCCCCCAATACCCCCCCTCGCTGCGCCACTGACTGTCATTACCCCTGTTGCTGAGATCAGAGAAACCGGCAGTCGCTGGTGATCAGTGATCTCCCTCAAGGGCCCTTGGTGCAGTCAACGATCGTATCAGTACCTTCCTCCAAAAACCTAGCCCTTGTCTTGGTGACCATGCACATTGTGTATAGTGAGATGTGTATAAGAAAAATATCATGGGGAAAGCTGTAAATTGACTTGGCTATTTCTTCCCTCAACATGCAACTTTTCTATCGAACTGAGATACTAACGATAGTCAGGCATCTTAGAATTAGTATTTAATGTAAGTTCTATATTCACTTATAAACTTACTTATTACATCTGTTGGCTACATATTTTTTTAGGCTGGGCAGAGCTTAATGTGGGAAGAGGACCTTTTATAGCGTATTAAACGTGATTGAATGCACCATCACATCAGAGGTACCGCAAGTGTGCAAGAAATAAATTATGTGTGAAAAATGTGTGTGAAAAGTAAATTATTAAAAGAAATATAACGTAAAGTTTGGTATGATAACATGGCAATACTGTTTCAGAGGATTATTTAAAACAACATCATTGAAATCCTTACAGACATTTTAAAAAACTTCCGCGACTTCAACTTTTGTTTGTTTTACCCTCAACTTCTGGTTCAGCTTTCAAATTCCTCTGAAGCACTCAGAGTTTTGGTGGTTGCATATTTTCGATTGTTTTGGTATGCTTAGGTGGATTGAGGGGGGAGGCACATGCCCCCCCTTTAAGTGCCTGGGGGTGGGGGCACAAGTCCCCCACCCCTAGGCACTTAAAAAATAGACAATATTTTTAATACGGTTGTCATTACATTCATTTTATTTTGGGTTTTATAGAGCCTCAATCATTTAATTTAATATTAATAACTTTCATATCAAAATTAAGGGAATATGTATTTTCTACACCAATTGTTGTGATTTGTTTTTAATCTCAAATACGAGAAGACCTGTCAAAACCTTGTGCTCCCCCCAGAAAAAATCCTGAATCTGCCCCTACACTAAGTCATTAATTAATATTGATTTCGTAGAATTTTGGTGGTATTCTTGCTGCCTAATAAAAGAGTAAAGTCATAGCCAGAAAAATAATATTGGTTGGCTTTTGCATGTAGTCAGATAAATATAAAATTGTGATATACCACCCATCTGTTCACTTTGAGGATGTAAAATTAGCGTGCGTGTATTGCAAATATTTCGAGGGCAATTTGAACCTCCTGTCTTTTCCTTGCTACAGTCTAGCAGTGAAGTAGGTGTAGAATTTTGACAGTTTTTGAACCAGTTGCGATAGCGATGACCTCGGAGGTCTTAGTGGTGAAAGTTAATTTCTTGGCTTAGTCTGGCTAATAGGATTACAGGATAAGTGCAATCAGCTGATCTAAGTGAGGGAAGTGAATATGTATTTCTATTTTGGTAGCAGCAAAAAACATTGCACGATTATGAAGAACATTCAGAATATACGGGCTATTGAACACAGAACCCTGTGATCAGTAGCTAAACACTATGCACTAAGCCTACATGCTCCCTCAAGCAAGATTGTCTATCTATAACTTAGTGTGAGGTGGCCCTGGGAAAAGAACTGGCCCTCCTTCCTTGAATGTTTGAAATTCATGTCTGTGGCTTAATTTGAGGTGAGCTCTATGCTCACCTATCCAAACCAGCCTTCAAGTTGAAGCATTGATGGCATGAATGGGTAAAAATGAAAACTCAATTAAAATTATCAGTAATATGCCTTCTTGTATGTGATAAAATGCTTAAGACCCACCATAGGTTCACTAATCCTTGAGTTATTCTCTCTATAATGTTCTTTCTAAGTAGTTTATTTTGTATTATGACTACTATAAAGTTTATAAGAGTTATTTATAATAATAATAACTTACGTGGTTGCTACATCATAGATGGAGTATTGTGCGAGGTATGAGTGCCGGAACAGCTATTGAAAAAATATAGAAAAAATCACATACGATCATTACCTCAGGTTTTCAAAGAAGTCATTTTATTTGAATAATTGGCATTATTGAAAGATTGAAGTGATATTAATAAATATACTGTATTTGCCACTATTTAGTGGTAAATGAATAGATTTTCATTATTGAATTCATCATCAGTGGTATATAAATATGTTTTAAGTGCAGAAAATTGTATGAGAATGAAATTTCATTAGAGAATTCCTTAATCTTCTCCCAGGTTAACTACTTTTGTCTTAAAATCCAACACTTCTTCATTACTTTCATTTTTATTATGTCTTTCCTCTTTCAATTCACATAAGGCCTGCTCTTTACATGATAGAATTTGTGTAATTGATTACTGTATTGGTTTCAAGTACAGAGATTTAACTTCGGTTATAGGCCTTGGACAATATTCCATTTTATTTTCCTCTGCTCCTTGGTAATAGAAAAATATTGACTATGGGTTTTATATTCTAAGCTAATTTTTGCTAATTATCGTCTACTATCAAAATCAGTTTCTTGAGAGCTTCATACCTTTTGGACGTTATGGGCTAGGAGAATGAATCGCCGATCTGGTGACATAGAGAACCTCACAGCATTCAGCCTTCGCTGTAATAAAATAAAAAAAATCATGACACATCAATGCATAACAATTTATTCTGGTGGTTTCTTTCGGGATGATTAAAAATTTTCTCATTCTCAGAAATTGAACTCACTAACTTCTTGTTTCAAGATGCAATTAACTGTGGGAAAATGAATGCTTTTTTTGCAATTCATGTCGTTTTAATGGCATGTGCTTTGTGTCAGCCGCAAGCATTATAAAGCCATCTTGCATTTTTTTCCGTTAAGCCAGTATTACTATTGCTATGTAGAAAATGCTCCATTTAAAATTAAAATGGGCATTCAAAATGAATATGTAGCAATTATCGATACATATAATTAAATTTTAAAAAATTGCCAAATGTAATTGTGTATCAGTGTTTGCGGCATCACTTAACACAATCAATGTGGGACCAGTTTTCATGAACGTCATCAAATACGGCCTTTAAAATAAGAAAGAAAAATAGAGACAGAGGTTTTCACGCCATGACTTCCGTTCAAATACAGTCGGATCCGGATTTAACGTGTTCGCATTTAACGTTTTTCCGCATTTAGCGTTTATTTTTTTGGGTCCCGATTCATTCCCTATTAGGACAATGTAAAAATTATCCGTATTTAGTGTTTCCGCATTTTGCGTTTTTCCGCATTTATGGTCGTAAAAATTTGTCCCGCTCAAAATTTTTTTTCCCGATTTAACGTTTTTTCATTACGGTTCATCCAAATCTTCGAATTTATGCTCATCAACAAGAACACTTTCATGAAAGTTTACCAAGAGTCGATAGAATCTACCGGGGAACGCTTCTTCAACTGCTTTCTTCCGCGAGCGCAGCACCTTCAACTCGCAAGTAGGGTGATTTGTCTTCTCGTTACGTTTCGCTCTCCTTCTGATCCAAACACCAGGCACTTTTTGTATCAGATCCGATCTAATGGAGCAAAGTCATCCCTTAATAACCTCGAACTACCTTATCCTTCACTTCTTGAACTTGACTTCGATGATACGTGACGACTGATGACACGAGTTATCCTCAGAGGGCCGCTACAATAATGGTTTTCTCGTTATGTTTTCAATTGATGGCTTATGCCCCTTTCAACTCTACTACCTACGGGCAGTCGATTATGAGCCTAATATTTTTTCAGTCGGCTACTTTCTCTTTTCAAAAGAGGAGGCCCAATATCATTTGCGCAGTTCACTAGAAGATTCTTTCTATAATTCATTCCAAGGTCAATTTCCACGGAGGAACAGCGAAAGAACCGAGGGAGTGTTTCCCCTGTCGTGATCGTGAGTGATAGCATTCTTTCCCTATGGAACAACATTATTTTATATCGTAATTTAGATATCCCGGAGCCAATTTACCGACATGCGGCTGGTTGATATCGATGTCGATTCAAAAATATCTATCTGGTGCTAATTAAAGTCAAAAGATAATGACAATCGGAGTTTTGACGAACTATCACGGTCCATTACTCAAAATAAATCGCTCATGCTGGAAAAAAATCACCGCATACTCACGGTAGAATAGATGAGCGCGGAAAAATACGAAAATCCGGCAGGTATCCCTTGGTGGTTGACTTCGACATCATAACCCTGACGAAATTGCCAAACTCCAGAGGCACTGACAATTTTTCGGATGAAATCCAGTTCTGTTGAAGATTAAACCTTTTCACTTAACAGAGTTTAGCTAATCGTCATTCAAGGTCCAACCAAATTTTATTAAAAGCTGCCGAGAAACAAGGCGAGTCGGAGTCAAGGTGATCAGCGCGCCGCGTAAGCAACTTCTCCCGGCTCCATTCGACCTGCATATGGCCGCGGATATATGACAACGAATCTGGTGTTATCATCGTGTTATATCACCATCGACTTGTACGCATACTAGAAATAAGATTATACTTTTTTGGATGACCTCGAAATCCAAAATGCGTGCATAGGAGGCTTTTTAAAGGCTCATAAATCCCTTGTTTCGCCGAGGCAACAGAAAACGTTAAGTTGGCAAAATTCCAGAAAACCTCCGTTTTAGCATGTATTAAACGAGGTCAAGATAAGGAAAAAATAATAATTATGCAATAATGAAGTAAAATTGCTTTTGGATAGAGGTTGAATGCAAAAGCGGATCCAGGATAGGGACAATTGGGGGCATAGATATAGAAAACCTCCCGTATAGAAAACCTCCGGTAGTTGAGAATTCGGGATTAGCGATCTTCTGCTGCCCCTTTATTTCACTCATTCCTCATGATTTTTCGAGTACCTACTTACACCTTTTCTTATTATATTAGAAATGCTATAGTCACCTACAGGTCACTTTTACAGAAAAAATTCTAAATTTCATCGAGATCACTGAAATATGCATAAAAATGGAATCACTAATGCGCACAATAATAATCCGTGTGGGAATGCTTTTAAGTTGATGTTTATTAGAATTTTCTTAAAATATTTCATTAAAACAATTGTCATCCTCTCATTACTTATTTTTACTACCCATTTTTTTAAGCCGATTCCTGAAAAGTATTATCCAACCTTCATAGGGCAGAGAACATTTCATTAAAGAATTTTTGCTGCATTCAGCACCTTTTAGGTACTTGAAATAATATTTTTTATTCATAAAAAGCCATTCCAATCATTACAGACCCTAAAACCTGAAAAAATGGCAGGTCCTCATTTAGTGTTTGTCCGCATTTAGTGTTTTAAATTTTGTCCCCCCTGAAAAACCTTAAATCAGGATTCTACTGTACTGCTATTTACAAATGGCCCACACGGGTCAAAAGAGGGAAGCTTGCTGAAGGTCATGCACATGATCGGAAGACTTGGAAGTGGATATTAGTCACATACAGAGGCAAAGAAAGGCCCCCGTCTGACTGGCATAGCACGTCAATTGACGTGCTCCGTATTTCGGCTTGGACGGGACCACGTCAATTGACGTGCTCCGTTCTGAATGTGTTAATGCCTATATGCTGCTTTCAGCTTTTATGCTATTGGCTGCAATTATATCTATTTGAGCAGTGGCGTAACGAGGAATATGCTTTTGAAGGGGATGGGATGGCTAGGGTTGGCAACTCTCCCCCAGGCAACGTCCGGGAAAATTTTAGAAAAATGAGATGCCTGGAAATACATTTTGAATCATTTTGGTACTTAAAATTTAACTTTAAGCAGATGCAGTTATTTAATTTCAAAACAAGGCAATAATTATAAATATTTTTAAAAATTTCTCTGAGGCTTTGAGGGGGGGATCTTTCCCCACATCCCCCCATAGTTACGCCATTGTGTTTGAGTATAGGTATAAGTGATTAGGAATAAATAATTAAATACTGAGTGTATTAGTGTAGCAATGTTATTTGTGAGGTACGTGGGTATGTTTAGTCTCTGAAATGTATAAAAAATCTGTACAGAAAATATTCTATAGTTGGGTCACTTCAGTCACCCCACACCACCCAATGACTTGGATTTTTAATTAAGCTTGGTACTACTTATCATCATTTTACCATCATCATTGGCCAACAATGCTAAAATTGGATCAATGCAGCTTTTACAATCCCATATTCCTTGCCCTTCAATGATCGTCTTCATCAGACCTTCATGTGCCAAAATATGGTTGATTTGGTAATTACATATTCTTGTCATGGTTTACAGAAGACTTCTCTTTCTCCAACCCTTTTTTAGGGTTTTCTCATTACACACTCTGCCCACCCTTTTGATAGTTATCATTCTTCATTTATACCACATTTTGAAAGCTCACTCCATTGATATATCTTCCAGAGGCGGATACAGATGGGGGGTGCAAGGGGCATACACACCTCCCTTGCGGGTCCGTCCATTATGCCAAGCATTGCAGAACCACAATTGTGACCTTTTTATATCATGAGATGGCATTGTATTTTATATGCATATAAACACTTTAATTAAAATTTTCTTTTACTCTGCTTGTGGCTTGATTATTTTTAATTGCGATAAAAGTAAGGATAACTCAAGATAACTTTTGTGCTCCCCCCCTTTAAGTGTTTTCTGTATCCACTAATGATATCTTCTGCTGTCATCTGTCTATACCTCATTACAACGGAGAAACATGCACCATGTATAGGCAATGATAAATCATTTTCTTACTTCTATGCTTGTATTTCCTGCAGTTTTTTGGCGTTGTTCTGCTATTTCTTTTGTACCCTGTTAATCTCTGAGTGCTTGGCTTTTCGGGTTTAAAAATACAGAAAGAGTCCACCCCATTTAGATTCTGATTTCCCAGTTCCATGTGGGTTCTGGCCTGAGAGAGAGATTTGTCTTGGATGTTTTATTTTCAGTAATTAGGTAGGAGAAATTCTCCCCAGACTTATATCTGTCTCATGAAGAAGCGAACGCGTATGTATTCATGCGAACCATTAAGTGAGTGTGAAATATATAATGACGACATTAGGAAACGGAGGTGGATAACGGAAGACCTAGTCTCGAGGTGACTGTTTTCAATTTGACTTCAAAAGAAGAACGTAGATTTGGCTTCAACTGACATGGGAGAGCATCAGCTGTTAGTCTAAGACTGCGGGAATTTAACAAAATAAGGATTTTGGTCAGGAGGGAAAAAATAGAGATTTTATTCACGAGGAGCATTCTGCCTAAATGCGCGTAGTTCAGTGAAACTTCATTCTCAGGAAAGGTTGTCTTTGCCAGGGGGCAGCCAGGAATTAAGGCTGGGGGGGGGGGGGGGGGGGGAGTTAGGTGCAACTAATACCGGGGTGTGTGGTGGTATGGAATACCCACCAGGATAAGCGGTAGGTGCGAGATTAATAAATTGTGGAATTTTAAGGTAAACGGTTCAAAATGGTGAGTTTTACGGCTTTCTGAGCGATATTTTATTTATCCATACACTATTCTATTAGTAATATCAATCCAATTAAGTGAAATGGATTAAACTTAAATGTTTCTCTGAGCTCTGGGGGGGGGGTTTAACCCCCAAAACCCTCCCCCTCGCTGCGCCACTGGTCTTTGCTGGATGAGGATAGCGGAAGCTTGCCGCAGTTACTTGATGTGAAAAAGGGCCAACGAAAGGCGGAAAGGGTGGCCAGTGTCCAAGGAATCAGAGGGGGCCGTGACGGTTGAAAATCACCCAAAATCAGAAGGCGGTTTCGCCTTCCTCCCTAGGTCTGACGAGGCACTTCCTGACGGACCGCCTCGATCACAGGTCACCTACGAAGTTGGCGAGCAAATTACCGGAAACCTGAGTGCTGAATTCGTCGAAGGTGCGAGTTCGGACGAAGAAGTTGAGCGGGCGTTCTTATCGGTTTCACGTGAAGGAAAGGACTCCGGAAGGGATTGAGCGAAATTTCCTTCTTGAACAGTCGGAAAAGTTTTGGTAATGAGATATACACGAGGACTGAAGGGAAAATAGCCACCGAAGTGTGTTGAGTTGTATGATAACTCAGAACTTATTGTTTGAATACCGAAGTCTCATATCATTCAGCCATTGTTGACGAAACCGAAAAATAGTTGTCATGGTTACTGCTGCGCTTGTTGCCGTGGAGAGGTCGGTTCCAGTTAGGGAGACATCGAGGAGGTGCGCGCAGGATCTTCTGAAGGTGTTGAAGACATTCAAGGGACGAATTGAGTCCGAGTATGTCAGAGATGGACGAAAACAAAGCTCAAAAGCCTAATCTATCTACCGAGGAGAAAAGAAGGATGAATTATATAAAGATATCGACCGCTGGACCAGCACTCAAAGTGAGTGAATCGGTGCGGGAAATGCCTGGAATCAGAAACAGTGCATACAAAAACAACGATCCAAGAAGAAAATCACTATGGATTGGTTTACCCGTATCAGAGGCTATAATTATCAGAGGAATTGTAAGCCGAGGATCGTTAAAAACAACTGATGAAGATCCATTGCTTATTGCCCAGGATAAGGAGGAAGAAACAGTGAAGAATATTGATGAGACTTTCAACGTAGGTCCTGCAGAATCCATCGCAGGACAGCAAGAGTTGCCTACAGAGCGCATATCAACAGTGGAAGGGTGGAATACCGTGGAAATAAGTGAGAAATCGGTTTCAGATTCACGTACATCAAGCTTGGAGGAAGAGTCTTGGAATGAATTAAATAGTAATTCCGAAGAACAATCAGAGTACGAGTTGACAAGCAAAATATCACCATCAATAGGTTCTCCAGTGCCAGAGGATCCGGATAGAGAAGAAAGTGTAACGCGAGAAAAGTTGAATGGCAATGATGAGAACTCATTACCTATTGCCCAAGATAAGGAGAAAGGCACAGTGGAAAAAATGGAAGATATAGTCGCGGGAGATAATGAAAAATCTACCTTAAAAAAATCACCATCGATCGGCTATTCAGTGCCAGATGTACCGCATATTGAAGAAAGTTTAACCAGAGGCAAGTTGAAGAGTAGTGATGATTCATTGCCTGTTTCTCAAGATGAGGAGGAAGGGACAGTGGAGCTAGTTGAAGAGAATGCCACCAAAGGCCATGCAAAATTCACCTCAGAAGAGCAAGAAATGCATTCAGAGCTCTTACCAATGGATCTGGGGTTGAAGGCTGCGGAAATAAGCGAGAAATCGGTCTCAGATTCACCTACATCTGGTTTGGAGGAAGAGTCTTTGGACGAGATGAAGAGTATATCTGAAGAAAATGCTGGGTACGAGGTGAAAGGCAAAAAATCACCATGTGTTAGCGCGTCGGCACCAGAGGGCACGCATGTCAAAGAAAGTTTAACTCGAGGGGAGTTGAATGGCAATGATGAGGATTCATTGCCTATTGCTGAGGATGAAGAGGAAGGAGAAGTGGATAGAATAGACGAGAACGTCAGCAGAGACAATGAAGGATTCATCGCAGGTGAGCAAGAGATGCCGTCAGAGCCCGGCTCATTGGGGGATTCACCTACATCTGGTTTGGAGGAAGAGTCTTTGGACGATTTGAAGAGTATATCTGATGAAAATGCTGGATACGAGTTAAAAATAAAAAAATCACCATCGAACGTCTCTTCAGTGTCAGAGGTATCGAATTTGGAAGAAAGTGTAACCCGGGGGAAGTTGAAGGGCAATGATGAGGATTCATTGCCTATTGCTCAGGATAAGGAGGAAACAGTGGATCAAATAGATGAGAATGTCATCAGAGACAGAGAAAAATCCATCAGGGGAGAGCAAGAGATGACTTTAGAGCGCGAATTAATGGAGGAGAGGTCGGAAGTCCAGGAAATTAGCGAGGAATCGACACTTGGTTCGTCTTCATCCGTTTTGGAGGAAGTGTCGCGGTACGAATTAAAGAGTGATTTCGAGGAAAACGCACCGTACGAGGTAAGAAATAAGAAATCTTCATCTATTGGCTCGTCAATGCCAGAGGTACGGGTAGCGCGAAGGACTTCGAAGAGAAATGATGAGGATAGGAAGCGACAAGAAGCTACGGAAGATGATGAAGATATGAGGAAGGAATTGGCCGGTAAATCGAGGGAGAATTTGGAAGAAAGCCCGGAACCCGTTGTCCTGGATGTATCTCGAAGAAGCGTACCGTTTTCAGAACAGTCTGTTAGTGAAGAAAGCGATTCGCTACGGATTACTGTAGTCTCTGATACTCCAAGCATTAAAGGTAGAGTATCTCAGGATTTGAGAAATTCAGCAGGTTCCTCATCAGAAGTGAAGGAAATATCCTCGTTAGTATTAGAGTCTACTGAAGATGGTCTGGTTTTGAGGAAAAGATCATCCTCTAAGTCGAAGGATGATGCAAATAAAAGCACTAATGTCTTAGAAGCATCACGGAGGAGCGTGCCGATTCCAGAACCATCTTCAGAAAATGAAAGCGTTTTACGATGCAGTTCTATGCTTTCGGATACATCAAGCGTCGATGCTAAAACATCTCAGAACTCGAGATATTCAGGATCCTTATCAGACGCGAAGAAAGAATCCTCGTTAGCATTAGGGTCCACTGAAAATTGTCAGGATTTGAGGAAAAGATCGTCCTCTAAGTCTGGGGATGGTGGGAAAGAAAGTACTGGTGTCCTAGAAGAATCACGGAGGAGCGTGCCGATTTCAGAGCGGTCTATAAAGAATGGAAGCGTATTGCGACGGGGTTCTATGCTTTCGAATACATCAAGCATGGACTCGGATACATCTCAGGACTCGAGATGTGCAGGTTCCTTATCAGGAGTGCAGAAAAAATCCTCATTTGGCCAATCTAAGGGGGAAGAAAATTCCGGTTCTGAGAGTTCGATTGCTCTCTCCGTGAAGGGGAAAGAGGCACGGAAGAGATCCAGTGGTAGTGCTAGTGGAGCTGAAACTTTAAGTAGTCATTCAAATGGAGCTGAGTATGTCACAGGAGTCAAGAAATTTTCGTCGGCGCGGAGAAGTTCGGAAAAACGTGGTAGCGTAAGTGAGGAGATTAGAGCAAGCGCATCGGATTTGCCTCGCGAAGAATCAGAAGAGTTGTCGGCTCGTCGTGGAGAGAAGAGGGGAAGCCTTTCAGACGCCAGGAGTGGTTGGGAAATGGGAAAACTGGATAGGGAAAGAGTTTTGTCGGCTGGGAGAGGGAAGGGGGCGGAGACGGAAGGGGTTCGGGAAGAGGGTACGGAGGGAGAAGTTGATGGAGTCGCGGATGAAGTGGGGAGGCAACGGGAATGGACCGGACGTAGGAGTGAAAGTTCTCGGATCAAGTCTGGAGACGGCAAAGGGAGAGGAGACGATGAACCGGAGGAGTATTCGGAAGATTCCGGCGTGGATAAGGCGTGGGATAACGAGAACCGGGAGCAAATGGAAGCCGAGTCTGGCGGAGCGGGTCGGAGAAGGAGGGTGTCGGGCGAGGATGATTCCAAGGGTGCGGTGACGCGCCGCGAGACGGGAGGTTCACTCGGACGAGATGAGACGGAGAGAGAAAATGAGGATGGCCCGGGGGGTAAAAATGGAACGGCAAGCGAGGACGATGAGGACGAAGATGAGGAGTGCGAACCCACGGTCAGTATGAGTTGGCTCCTGGGACCCACCGCGGACGAAATATTGGTGGACTTGATCGACTTGTTATCCGGACTACTTCGCTTCCTTGAAGATCCTGCGTACGAGGGAGGCTGCGGTAATAGGCATTAAAAATCGAGAATGGAAGACGCGGGAAGTAGAAGAACCCAGAAAGGAAAAGGTAGAAGGAAAAATTAGAAAAAAAAAAATAAATGCAAAAAATCAGCTTTATGCGAGCTTAATTTTCAATCAGTTCTTGTGGAAAATTGCATGGACGTTGGAAAAAGTCGTGGTTGAAATAAAATATGTTAATGAAAATTATGTATTTTGTTCCCAAATAATATTTAGCTGTTAAGCAAAAATTATCCTCCTGCACCTTTACCGATGTAGAAATATTTTTAGGTAATCTTCAGCGTGTTGTGTCATTTACAGGTGAATAATTAACTTGATTGAAGCTCCAAATTCTTCCAAATATCTTCGAGGATGCCTGCAGGAAGGTATGAATTCTATCAATTTTTTAATTGCCTGAGGTTATGATTAATAATTAACTAATCTTATTTACCTATTAACGGAGTGTCGCGATGCGAGGAATCAGAGAAAAATATACTTTGAATTAATATGTAGCGTTATTTCTTTGAAGAAGTTTCTCTATCGCTAATTAAAATGCTAATAAAACATTCATTTTACGTTCACATCGAGAAAATCCATCGTTGGAACTATCTCATTCCATTTGCAAAGATAAAAAGGGATTCAAAAGAAGTGGAATCTAAAAATGATACTGCGTAAAAGGTCGGATATTTTTCCTTTGTATTATTTTTCCATTGACCCAATAGCGCGCTTTAATTTTGAAAAGAAGGCACTAAAGGATCTTATCAAAGGAACCTTCTTGCGCACTGAGTTCTTCTTAGATGTCACTTTTCAAGGGTAAATTACGGATGGGGATCATTATTTTATAACTGCGAACTCCTTACTCATTTCTTGGAGTAATCTTCACGTATGTTGCGGTGAAAATTATATCCCTCAGCTTAATATAACGTAATAGCAAACTTCATAGTTGGTTTCATTTGTGTAATTTCTGGATCTCATTAGTGACGATGCAGCACCAATTTAATAAAATCTCTCATTTGCTCTCATAACATTTATTCTGCGTATTTTAATTAAGAGTAAAGTAGGCACGCGTATGGCTTCCAGGTAAAAAGGAGGTTTGTGCGGACAGGTCACGTGGCATCATATTTTGATCAAAAAATAATTTCATCATTTATTAGCTGCTTAAGTAAAATATTCTGAGGAATTGACAGTATTGTATGAATAATAAACTGATTTATTGATTAAACCATATGCATTAAAATGGTTTGAGGGAGAAGACTTCGTTTATTTGTAATTGGCTTATCTCTGAAATGGAGATAAAAGAGCTGTATTCTGTCTTGCAGTACCAAGAGGTGTTAATTTTCTATAACTTTCCATGTATAAAGTAAATGCCAGTTATTATTCTTCTTGTTTTTTATCTCATGCGCATTAATCTAAGTTTGTTGCTTATTAAGCTTGCATTATTATTGAGTGGATGGATTATTTCCAGTGGTTAATTTGATACATTTTTAGAAGCCAGAATTTTTAAGAAAAATATTTTTGCCTTGGTTTTTCTCTCACCTTTTGAATTTGATTTAGAATAATTAATTCTGATTTATGTAATCTATGATTTTACCATAAGTTTGTGTATGATTCTGTCGTTTAGATTTATGTGAAAGTTACAAAATGGTTGAGTATAGATTATTATTAAGCGACATAGTAACATAATCGACATCCTATTAACATCACAATGCCGTACATACATACAGTGATAAATGCCGCATTCATTGTCGCAGCCATCAGTACGCGCTGTAATTATGAGCAGTTTTCTTTCATTTACACGCAGAGCGACTGCCAGTCTTGAATGTGTGTAATGGCTGAATAAATTGTCAACTTAAGTCAGCCGGTCATTGGCGATTGGGATTAGTGTGGGATGCATGTGGGGTACTTACGAATGTTTGGTTGGTCATGAGGACTCGAGAGGAACAGTTGAGCGCGTTGAGAAGACTGATGCCGCCGAAGTGGTCTCTGAACATAAGTTCGTGTCCTGTTGGGAAAAGAATATAATAAAGTTAATCAGGCGATTACGTGCCAAATATCTATTTGTTTTAACAATTAATTAGTTTTTCCATTTAAATTTAATGGCAATCACTAATGTACTAGCAGTGGCCGTGACTAAGTTTTTTCCCAATCGAGAACTCACCAAATCATTCCACTGAGGTAGGTAACTTAAGTGTTATAGCTGAGAGAGTATATTTAGCATTACATACATGAAAGGAAACGGAACAATTTATCCTCACAATATATTTTTACTAAACTTTACTTTTTCATTACTCCATGCATGCTAATTTATCCCTAAGAACTAAATGTTTTATACAAATAATATGGGAAAATTATCTTTTATAAAACCATCCACTCATTTCATCACTAACTTTTCCCTCTCACTCACTTAGTGATTCAAAGACTAGGATGGTTTGAATGGGTGAGATTAGAGCTCACCCAGACTCAGCCACATGCGCATGAATTGCACGCATTTAGGTTAGAGGGGCCAGTTATTTTCGCTGGGCCACCCAGCCATTCGAGGAGTTTTTTATTTTTTATAAATATCCAAAGGCTTTACTGGGGATTGGAACCCAAGGTCCTTCGATCAGATGCCAAGCGCTGCACCACATAGTATACCACGCTCCCCGAATAGGGGGTAAACCCACAAATTTCACCTAGGAAAGGATATGGTGAGAGCCACCTAGTCTAATTTTTCTTTACTTTCAACAGTATTATATTAAACTTTATCCAAATATTGGCAGTTTTATGAGTAAATCACACGCTCTTCGTTTGCAATTGCATATCCAAGTTATTTATGATGTTTTCACCTTTAAAAATTTCCGTTGAAGTTTTATTCAGAATCATTTGTCATAGTATGAAAGTTTCATGCATGAATGCAACGTTTCCTCTGGGTTATTCGCATAGTTTTCCAGTCAGTATATAACACTTTTCATTTTAATTGACCAGCTAAATTAGGGAGTGGCAACAAATTCGGTTCATCTATACTCACGACTGATCTGGAAATCAGTACAATGTTAACAAAGTCGAAACTTATTAAATTACTATCATTAATGCTTTGATTACGCTATTTGCCCTCATTAAACCACCGAACGATTTTATGGCGGTGAAATATATTAATTGAGTAATTTTCTAATCATAATGTGTTGTTTAATAACTCATTGGGTAATTTTCCTAATATTTCAAAGGTAACATTGAATTATCCTATCAGTGAATTTTTTGGGGGTAAAATAATTTCAGTAGATATGATTGCACTGAAATTTGCAAATAAGAACACCGTTAAATTGATTCAGAAATAAGTTGCTATTCATTGCACCTATTCTTTCCTTCTACTTTTGCTACTTTGATTTTTTTTGTAGCCATATCGAGTCAAAAGGGTTATGAGAAATTTTTAATTTCCGTTTCCTCTGGCACATTTAGGATTAATGTATTCTTTTGACAGCTTGGAAATAATTAACGGGTTCGGAATTATTTATTGGTCTGCGCTATTTTTCCCGTTGTTGCATTATGTTTACCTAATTTAAGAGTGAAATATGCTATGCAAACTTTAGGTCCAAGAATATTTTTAGTGTGGGAACCTGCTATGTAAAACACACAGCATGCATTTTATTTTTTTCTTTACCTTTGAAGTATATATGTGAAATCAGACAACTTTGAATTCGTCGTTTCTGACTATAATGACTGCATTTTCGAATTTATGTAAGATGAAGAATTTTTAACGCGTTGCATGTATTGAAATGGTGGTATGTCTTGAAAACTTGCCCAACGCTGAAGTAAAGCCTCGCAATTTTCCACGATTTTAAAATTTATTACGACATAAGTTTCAATATCACCACATCATCTTCAAGGTAAGATGTATTGATATTGAAACCTAGGTTGTAATAAATTTTACAATCATGGAAAATTGGAAGTATTTATTGCAATATGGAAAAATTTCATTCCATCAAGCTGGGATCTTTGGATTTGAAAAGCCTAGAACCTAGCATGGGATGCCATATAAATATTAAGTTGGTGCAAATTTAGCGAGCTGTGACTTAGTAGTTGGCTATTAGAAATATGGTGGTGTCCAATTACGTGGTGGAATCCTTGCGGACGCAGTCGCGTGCACGAGCGCAAAGTTATATATACCAAGCATTAAAATTCACCATGTAAAAAATAATTTGGCTTAGCCGGGAGTCGAATCCGGATCTCCCGATTGCCAGTCAGGTATGCTACAAGCTATCCGGGTTCGAATCCCGGGTAAGCCAAATTATTTTTTTATGGCTAATTTTATAACCATTTGTATATGACTTTGCACCTGTGCGCCTAACTATGGTATGATACCAGTGAAACACTTGACCGGCATTCGGGAGATCCGGGTTTGAGTCCCGGCTAAGCCAAATGATTATTTTCATTTCGACTTTCACCCTTGGTGCATATAACTTAGCACCCGTGCGTGTGATTGCGTACAAACTTGTTCTATGCAGTACTTTGCAACAACTTAAAAAAGGCATAGATGGTTAATATTTTCTGCTTAATACTCAAGAATATGTGCTTTTAGCGCTAGCTGCGCATTTAAATTCAGCCTATTAGAGGGTCAGTCGTCGGATAAGTAAAAATGCAATGCTTCTGGGTCTAAATAATCTACCAAGGAACATAAACCTCAGAGAGGACAGTGCAACGGAAGCAGAGAGTAAGAACAGGGGAGGCAACTGAATATTCTGCAAGGCACACTGACGACGCGACGCAACTATCTAGCATATCGACATTTTTGCCTTAAGTCGCAGCATGTGGCGTTGGCATCCGCGCCAATGAACCCAGGTGCAATCCGAGCCGCACGAATAGCCACCGGTCACCGAGACTCCGTGGTAAAGAGCATGTTGTAAAAGAGGAACATGAACTGCTCGCTCTGCACAGCTATCATAACGTACGTTCAAAAATTCACTTCCCGCAAATGGGATGCAAACTCTGCATCACATTATAACCTTCATATTAGACTCATTCGGCACGTACAAACACAAAAATAAATAAATGCTTTAGCTCACGATGAAGTATTTACAAAATCACTCTGAGTAGAAATTTAATGCCACCTGATGGCATATTTAATCAACTCAAAGACCGTGACTTATGGGGGCGCAGGGGGTGAGCGCCTCCCCTTGCGGGGCCGCCCGAATTGTCGAACATTGCGGTGTCACAATTGCAACTTTTTAAATCGTTAGATGGCATTATTTTGTACACGTGCAGAATCAGTTTAAATGAAAATTTCTTAATCATTGCATGTAATTTGATTATTTTTCACTGACATAAGATAAAAGTATAGGTATCTCAAGATATTTTTTGCGCACCCCCCTCTTGAGTTTCTTTTTATCCGTTACTGTCAAAGACCAAGAGTAAATCGCAATGTAATGGCGACAATATACTACATAAGAGTGTTCAATTTCTTCATTATATCGTATGAATAGAATTTTATTATATTATATTATTGCCTTATATTATTATTATTGTATTATTGCCTTATATTAGAATTAAATTCATGCCTTGGACACGTGTCCAAGGCATGAATAGTGACGACTCCAAAGATACTCTTCGCCTTGACGTCATCCTTCTTTATTGCATTGAGACTCGAATGATTTGCTCATGTGGAATTTTTGCACTTGGGAACTTTTCGCATTGTGGAATTTCCGCAAAATCTGTGAATCTGCAAAGATCGTTGGCTATCCTGCAATTATTTCCTATTTTTTTAGGTACAAATAAATAGCTAATGACGGTATAAACGTCGAAACTAGTTGACAGTTAAAATAAAAACATTGCCGAGTGCCCCATATTTTTTCATTAAATTTAGGCGCTCAGGATTTCGTTGTGCATAAATTTGCTTGCTTTCATTTAAACTGTCTTTTTGTCGTGGCGTAGTAATGGATGATAACTTCAACGATAAATATCTCACCATTAAGTATGAAAAAATACCAGATGATGGCTCAGTGAGCCGAAACGCGTTGTACGCAGTAAAAAAATGTGGAAAAGTGCTACGATCTTTTATTTATTTAAATATGGCGCTATGTCAGTGATAGTAGTGTAGTTAGAAAGCGCAGGACTGGCGAAGATGAACTCTATGTTAAAATCAGTGAGTATTGAAGAGAAAAAGATCTAAAAATAAAGTTTTTTTATGCGTTGCCTCTGCTTCGACTTAAACAGTCTTTTTGTCGTGGGATAGAAATGGTTGATAACCTTTTGGAGAGGTTTTTAAAGAATAGTAAAAGTAGTGTAACGGTTATTCAGTCCGCTTGAGCGTTTCGCTCCATAAAAGTTCTTTTATCACTATATACTCCTAAAAAATGCTCAAGTTATTGCATCGTGATCAATTAAAGAAATTGATATTTTCACCTTGAGATTGGAAACTGCAATATCTGACCATGAAATCGAAAAAAAAAATGAATTTATAACATTGAAATATGTGTAGTTGTAAAGCGAAGGATTGGCGCATAAAAACACTATGTTAAATTATTAAAAAGGAAATAATCGAAAAATAAAATGTTTTAGTGATCCTGCGACTCTCCCCATTTTTAAAATATATTTTCGTCAATTTCAAATTGCATTTTACATTTGTTTGAATAAGTGCTTTTGTTTCAGACGATTTTAAATTTCAAACGAGTTTTATTACGAATATTACATAGTTTTCTAAGATATGTAAGATTTGGATTAGAATGTTTTGGTCGCACGCTTCCAGTGAATCCAGTGGAAAACAATCCTTCGCTCGCAATTGCTATCCTCTCGCACCCTACCATTTCGTCAGTATGTTATGTCAATGGACTATTAGAATGTTTTTTTTTCGCACGCTTTAACGTAAACTTTACCGTTTACCCATTACCGTTTTGTCATCGGATTATTAGAATGTTTCGGCCGTACGCTTCCAGAGAATTTGTTGGGAAACAATTTTGCGCTCGTAATTGCTTTCCTCTCGTACCCTACCGTTTTGTCAATATTAATTGACGTTCCACGTATTTGTGTGACTTTTCCCCTTGGTCAGACTTGCCCTCGTCCCCAATAAATTTCCTTCACTTCCACGTCGTACCTTAGGCCGATTTGGACTTCCAATCCACCCTCGACAGCGTTAACGAAATTGTGGCACCGTTTCCGCGCTCAATTATGGCGACCCTCAGTGTGGCTGGGTTTAATTTGTGACCGACAAAAGGGAGTGCCAACAACGGAAGAATTTCTGTTGAGGAACAGCGGGAGTGCTGAGTGTGGAGTGGTTTACTTCTGTGACAAAATTAAGATCGAGTTATGATACTACCTCTGCAACGTAAGTTGTGACAATTTTTATGGAAAGGCTCACGTAAGAGGAGAAAAGCGTTCCGATTATATTTGGGAAAGTTCTTATTCCGGCAGAAAAACTGTGAAGTCTTTTCAAAACAATTAAAAAACATTAATTAATACTCATTAAAAAGAAATGCTAAACATTTATAAAAAAAAAAGATTTAGTATTGATGGTAGTTAACGGTAGAAAATCATTGATGAGTGAGATAATCGCATATATTGCCATTATTTCTATTTATCCATCTACTTAGGGGAGGAAATAAGTTTTCGAAATACTAATAAAATCAACTGATTTGGGCGTTACTTGGTGGAACGATGAAATGTTCATGGTGAAACAAAACCCAGTACTATTCCACAAACTTTAATTTTAACTGTCAACTAGTTTCGACGTTTATACCGTCATTAGCTATTTATTTGTACCTAAAAAAATAGGAAATAATTGCAGGATAGCCAACGATCTTTGCAAATTCACAGATTTTGCGGAAATTCCACAATGCGAAAATTCCCCAAGTGCAAAAATTCCACATGAACAAATCATTCGAGTCTCAATCCAATAAATAAGGATGACGTCAAGGCGAAGAGTATCTTTGGAGTCGTCACTATTCATGCCTTGGACACGTGTCCAAGGCATGAATTTAATTCTAATATAAGGCAATAATACAATAATAATAATATAAGGCAATAATATAATATAATAAAATTCTATTCATACGATATAATGAAGAAATTGAACACTCTTATGTAGTATATTGTATTGTAGAAACGATAATATAGCTGTTGCAGTTCGTTCAAGGGGGTACAATACATCAACCAAAGCTCGAGTTCTCCGATGATTAACCCCATTTTCTATTTCTCTGTCGGAGAGGAAACAACACCCTCTCCACCGCACGTACTTCCATCATCATCTGGGGTGAGCCTCTTGTGCGACCGTCATCCATTCCCTCTCCCGGCCACAGTCCGTTGCCGGTGCTCCGCCGCAGGCCAAACCCACATTAGGACGAGATCAAACACGGTGTAGGAGGGCGGGACCCACCCGGCCTGTGGGACGAATTGGGTGCCGCGGGGGAAGGTGGGGGAAGCAAGGGAGAGGAGACGAGAGAGGAAACAGTGAGAGGATAACGGCAGACCATTCATTCGGACGCACATACGTTTCCATGCATGCATGAAAACGTATTCGCCGGGACGGACGCAATATTGGGTATGTGGGCCGAAATACATTCGCGAGGCCGTAAAGAGTGAAAAGCATTGTGGCGGAGGATTCGCGGGGGTTCTGGAGGGGAGAGGGTGGGAGGGAGAGCGCGGTGGGTCCCGGATGAATGTGAAGGTTAAGTGGGGGGAGGTAGAGGTCGTCATGGGACGGGCGGTGTTAGAGGGTGGGAAGTGTTCGATACACCACCGCATGGTCGGTGGAACAAACGACTGTTCGGCTGACCACCCGCTCACAAACTGATTAATTGGATTTTCCGCTCAGTTTTATCCAATGTGAAGTGACATATGGGAGGACTAATTGAGGTAGAAATAATGGATTTTGTTTCCCTGCCAGACTTATCGGAAAGAACTCAATGTTAACCTCTTTTTGTTTGGACTCATCGGATAATGAATTGTAACGAACAAATAAAGAGAGCACCACGAACAACAATTATAGTACCTCGAACTGTCATTCGTTATTTTTTAACCTTATTTTCAGATGCATTGAAGAAAAAAGTTGGGGCGGAGCTCAGCTTCTTCATGACCTGATTTTTCATTAGTACTTCATTAACCCATTATTACTCAATGTTGCTTCTAAGTAACATCAAAAATGTATGCATTTTCAGCACCATTCAGGAAAAATTTAAACTACGTGTCCTTTTGTGCTGTGAAGTTTAATGGTGAAATATGTATCTGCCACAATCATTGTGATTGAGTAGAAAATTTTCACTTTTTTAGAATGAGAAGTATTGGAATATAATTTCTCCCAGAAGCAGTTCTGGGATAGAAAGGGTTAATATACTGATACTATCAACTTTGGGGTTGATTATGATAGACAATAATGGCTGGGCATTTTTATTCAGTCATGATAAAATTTTGAATACATAATATTCTTCACCGGTTCTTTGCAGACTATAGCTATGCCTAGGTTACTCCGGATACTAGTATACCAAAATTTTCCTTTGAAAAGGATTTTGTGAAGGACATCAGGGCTTCCAAATTTGCTAGAAGCACATTTCCACTTAACAGAGGTAATTTTTATTGAGTGGTCCCTTCCGCTAATGCTAAATGAAAACCTAAATTTATCTTATCCATCCGTTGCGAAATACGTAAACACGAAAAAGTTCTGGCGTACTTTCGCCTTGGAATATCATTTCCCTAACTATACTGATGGAAAGCAAATACCTATGCATATTTATAGAGCGATACTTACCTGATTCCAATTGCAGAAAGCACGTTGCTATGATTTAAAACTAAGCGGGAGATGAAATAGGAATTATATAATGGCAATCTAATTTCTACCTCAAGAATTTTTCTCCTTTAATTGATATGCTTTTTTAATTACTAATTTCATGTTTTGCGTGTATAAAAGTGGTTGTGTTAGGAAAGAGATATATTATGTTAGGAATAAGAAGGGAAATTATAAAGCTTGATTTTTAGCGATTGGTTTAATTAAGGTGGGGAGAGCGTAAAAATATTCTTATCTGGAAAAAAGAGCGCTATTTTTGGAATTACTTATTAAGATGCGCCTTATGCGACATTTTCGGTACCGTGATTCTTAGTTATATCATGGATAGCGAAGATGATCGCGACCCGATATGGGTAGCTGGTACTTTACTGCAGAACAATCCCGTCCGATTCTATGGCCCTCAAACTACGGGTCAGAAAAACTGCTAAAATTAGGAAGATAGTAATGCCATTGTTTTACCTTATGATTAAATCTGAGTGAGTTAGTGTAAAATTCTGTATACATTCGAAAAAAAAGATCATAGTTCTTCCATCGAGGTGAAAATGCTTGTGCATTTCGCGGAATTAATGATCAATACTTCCTTTTTATTAATTAAAATTAAAATGCCTTGTATCTATGCAAACATTCAAAACTTGATAACCGACCCAGGGACTGGATTCTCATATATTTCGCATTTTAAGCTGCGTTGTTTCAATTTTTCTGTGAGAATGATAAGCTAATAGCATTGCGAGAAATTACTCTTCAAGAATTTTCACTGTAAATTTTATTTTAATTGTTTGACCCGTGTCTCATAGCAATATTTAATCATTTGATGGAGAGATTTTTTACGATTGGTTAAGTTTTTTTTGAAGCCCTCATCATGGAGTTTCTGGCGTTTGGAAGGATCTGTAACGGATAGGGTGAAGACGGATAGCCATCTAGGCTGGCTGATTGGCGAATTCAAGATTATAAGAAGCCTGGCACGATGGAGCATAGGAAGACCTGTTATCCACCTCAGTACAATTCATCTAATGGGGCAATAATTTCATCTCTGCCGACATATTCCCGTAAGGACAGCCAGTTCCTGCTATAGTAAATTATTCTTATTGTAATTTCATCGCTGTATAATTTTAATACCTTTATGAATTAGGCTATGTAATGCAGTATTTAAACTGGCAGTGTATCCAAATTTCCATTATCTTTAATGAAATAGACATTTTTGTATGTTTCCGCCCCTTCACTCGAGTTTTACTCTCTCCGTAGCATATGTAGAAATTACCATTTCAGCGGAAAATGTTCTCGCAGTTGAGAGGTGTGAGATATTCCACGGCGTAAATGATTCCTCAGGACTGAGATTTTTTATCTTGCTTCAAGCTATTCGCGCAGAGTGCGCATCTGCAGGAATGATCCGTCATCCTTTTCTGTGGTCGGGATGGGGAACATGTTTTTTTTGTTACGAGTTTTTCCTCATGGGGCGTGTTAATTTTTTGGCCGTTAATTTTTCACTGTCGTGTTCTCTGCTGTGGAAGATATTCACGCGAGTTACAGTCCCGTACACCCCCTGTAGTTGCTAAAATTTATCGCATATATCAGTTTTATAACGTGGCTCATGAAGAAAATGGGACCACATGAGGCCTCATACTGGTGGAATATAGTGAATTAACTGAGGAAAGAAAAATTTTCTTGCAATGATTTAGATGCTTTAATTTTCTCAGTTGAGCATTTCACAACATCTGTCTTTCCCTTCGGGAGTTCACTAAATTTCGTAAATAGTGAAAAGCGGCGCATTAATTTTTGAACTATGTAGGATCTACTTCTTAATTAATGGTGCTCTCTGTTATTCAAGCTTTGATACTCAGTGCGGCCATGAAAACCGTAGGCATTCAAGCTTCATTAACAAAAATCTCTTTCGTAAGTGAATTATATTATTTGGTGCATTATATCACTTCAAATGTAGTTTAGATGCGGTTACATGATGTTGCAGTAATTTTCTCAGGCCGTAAATTCAGGTGATATCCCAGGTCAATGAAACCCTGTAACCGCTACTGGAGCTTATTTTATGTCAGGTGAGAGTTCTCGGACTAATGTTTCGTAATGAGGCATTCATTAACGTAGATCGAGAAATTATATTTGTTAATTAGTGGAACCAGGTAAGTTGATATTTGGTCGAGTTCATACTTTGGGAGCGCTTTAAAAGCCCACTGTTAATTGTCCACATTCTCCAACATGTCCCATCCTGGTCTCTCTCGTTGTGGTTCCATCAAAGAGAAAGGTGCTCCATTTACCTTTTTTGTTTTCGTTTGTGGTTCGCGTGACCGCTCATATTTCATCATTCATTCGACCACCCGTAATGGAAGTCTGGTCGTTGCATACCTTAACGGATTTTATGCGGTTTTTTCTCTACATGGTTCACCTTTTAGGCCCAACACCTGAAAAGTGGTGTGATGAAATTTTCATTTGCTATGCCTATGTAAGTAGTAAGAATATTTTTGTGCCTTTACAGAACATCAAGTAAATTTTTTAAAGAAAAATCGTACTATTTTTTGAGATGAAAGCCAAAATGCTGGAGATTTTCATTGAAAGCGTAGTTTTTGTTCACGAAGTCCTCTATGACTTGAAAATTGAGTAAAATTTTTTATGTAGCTAATTTATAGTCAAACATTTGCTGTGTATGCCATATTTTGTGGTTCAATAAGCCATTCCCTAAGAGGCAGAAAATAAGGATATGACAAGGGATGAGATGAAAAAGTATATAAATGTTTGGCACCCATTGTTATTGCGAGTATATAACCCGATGTCCACCTGGTATAGCAACTCTTCTCCAGTTTGAATCTATCTTCGGGCACCTACTGGTGAGTGGAATATCATTTTATTCGTTTTTTTCTCCGAAAAATAGTTGAAAATCGCTCTTCATGTTCGAAAGAATAAGGTCTATGTTTTGAGGACGTTCGAACTAAGCGCCTTAACTCTGTTCAGGTAGTTCAGTCTTTTTTTCTCAACAATTTGTTTCAATTTCTGAATTAGAAGTTGTATCTCAATCAAATCGAAACTTGAAGCTTGTACGTGGTGAAAGGGCTCCATATTATCAATAATGGACACTTTATACTTACTTTACTTCCGCAATATATTTTTTTAACATTAGATTCTTTGACCGGTTTCGGCCGTTGCACCATTATCAAGTACAGAGAAAAATATGGTTGTTAATGGAGGGGGGTTGGCTCCGAGCTGGGATTGGTGATTCCTGGAGGGGAAGGGGGAGGAAACAAAGTTTGTCATTCGGGTTGTGGGGGTGGGGGATTTGGGAGAGTGATGAATAATAAGGGGGATGTGTTGGGAAAGGTTATGTCGTTAACAAGGTATCCGTTTGTTGCTATCGCCCGAATTTCCAATTAAAAAAACATTGTAGAAGTAACTAAGTGTCTGTTATTGATAATAACTTGTATCTCAATATAACCTGGAAATGAACTTAAGAATTATATTTCACTTTGCTATTGAAGAGAGTAATTATTATAATAAAGCGTGGTGTCTATGCTATGCGTCACATATATCTATTTTTTTCCTTGAGTTCACCGAGGTAATTTATGGATAAAGCAATATTCCCGTTGCAATGTGTAGTTTTCTCATTTGCGTTTGTGTAATTTAGGATAGCCAGAGTGTGTGAATACCACATCCTCAAGACTTTTATAGCTTGTAATGGTCGTATGGTCTCAAGGTAGAATAGCCTCAAGGGTCGTAAGAAGAAATGGTCCCTCTGTGAAATTTATTAGCGGTGAATGAACTATGGAAACTAAAATGGCGGCTCACCTTATCTCTTTGCGATTTAGATCGTTTGGGACATAGGTGTGAGAAAACCAACGAAAGAAATACGGGGATGGATCAGCTAGAAGTGGAGCCTTTGCTGCGGGAGAAGATAACGAGTAATTTATGGCGAGTGTGCTGCAATCGGGAATTGTAAAGTTACGAGATGGGCGAGAGGAAGGTTATCCATAAGATACCATTGATTCCAGTGTGTGGTCGCACCCCCATCATCCTCGTCTACTAACGCTCCTCTCCACCTAAGCCTCATGTTTATCCCTTCGCAACCTTCCCAAGTACCGTCTGTCTTACACCCAGCTGCGTCCATGGATTACAGCGACCGCTGACGAGAACAGACTGCTACTTGGTGTTCCTCAATAGTATCCTCTCGATTAATGCCGGACCACGGCATTTCGGTCGCCTTACATCCATCGGAAGGCCAGTCCTAGGGTAATGAGGGTGAGGTGAGACGAAAATTGGAGCAGTGGAAAGAGAAAGTGGTTGAGTTGTGGTGGCTCATTGGAGGAGTTTTGTCAATGGTTGGTCTTTAGCCAGAAGGTTTAGTCTCTATGCTCACTGTCCTAAATGTTCGAAGGATCAAGTTGATGTCTTAACTTGGTGTATAGCTGGGGAAAC
This sequence comes from Ischnura elegans, assembly GCF_921293095.1. Lineage (NCBI taxonomy): Eukaryota > Metazoa > Arthropoda > Insecta > Odonata > Coenagrionidae > Ischnura > Ischnura elegans. Next base: position 85,015,588 of record NC_060248.1, read on the forward strand.
TTTGTAATATCGACTGTTTTGGTATTGACCTCGGGTCTTAGACGAGAGGCACGAAATTACTATCTAGCTTTGGCAATTATATTAAACTAATATTCTTACTCAGACCAGAAAGTTTACCAGGAAGTACGCATTAAAATATTAATGCGTCAAATTAAGTCATGAATTGGTTTTGTTGTGGCTTAATTTTCAATAAGATACCCTTAGATACTGCGTTCTGAAATGGATCTTGTACATTGTCCCCACTCAACCAAAGAGCACACAACTGTACACAAAATGCGATTGATGCAATCTCGCGCACTCATATGCTTCTGTCCCTGCTAAAGGAGGTTGAGGAAAATTTGTAAGCATGAGGCATTTGTCATATTTTTGCCGTGCTGCTGCTAAATTTAAATCTGTAACTATTTATTGAGTTCAAGATTTCATAAATTTAACCATGTATTGATTTCACCGTTAGAATTTCATTAATAATGGGCAATGAATAAGTGGTATTACATGCCATCCGATTGGTATTACTGAGACGAACGGGAAAATACCGGGGACCGACTGCGTCTGAGAATTTTTTGTGTTGCACTGTGGTCACTCAATAGGTCTTTCTTTGGTATTAATATATTAGTTTTTGGAAAATATTTGCGTTCAAATAATAACAATGAATCATCGTAGGCTAATTTTCACTACTGTAAAAGCAATATTTTTCCATTGATTAAGTGAAACATTCATTTTTGGGACAATGTGTGTATTTGTCCTTCGTTTCTTCGAGGATCACACGCCATTATAATATTATTACATGAACCGTTAACTACCTGAATTCGTTTATCCCACCATTACCTAATTGTTCTCAAGAAAAAAATCTCTGCACCCTTTTGACTAAAGAATATTATTTCTGAGCACTTAATGAGTAGAAAAGGACGGTGTTGTTTTTGCTTTAATTTTCTCCATTAAGCGTTTAGTTTTAATATAGTTGCAATTTGATAAGTATTGATTCTGATCAACGCGGAAAAAAACGTCGGGAAAATAAAATGAATCTTCATTTGATAAGTGAGCGGTGAATTTGGAGAGAGTGCGTTCCCAACTTAACCTGGTTTCCAAATAATCGCCGGTGTTTTCGATTTACTCGGCAATCGATGGGGACATTCATGACCAACCAAAGGCTGAACGTGCTGTGGCAGGCTTCAATGAATAAACTTGCGGATAAGCGAACCTTAATGCGATAATCTTAATGAAGCACCTGCAAACCCATACTGGGTATTTGATAATGTTTTATGAACAGGGGGAAACCAGAAATTTGAAGCTTTCGCCATTGTGCGTTGCAACGATGATTTGATTCTTTATTTACTTGGATGACTTACTTCTGCATTGATGATGAAGCACAAGGTAACTGAATCAGACGATATATTCACGTTATTTGCTTGTTTAGCACTATCAAATATAAACATCACCTGTCGTGATATCCAGGTAATCGGAAAAGAAATGAACGAATAGCTATTCGCGATTCTTTACACTATCAGAAAAGTGTTTAAATCATCATCGCGCATCCTTGGAAAATGTTTTCTTAAAACCTGAACGGAAATAAATAATATCTGCAGGGTATTATTATTCGCTCAGGGACCGAGGATAATTGTATATTACTAAGTTTATGAGCATACCCATAAAGGCGACGGGATAAAACAATTGTTCTCAATTCCTGAATACTCGGTGGAGAATAAAAACTGATCAAGCTAAAAACTTGGAAGAATTTACATCATGATGATATCAGTGAGAATTATTTTTCCGTCCCCTTTGACTTTGATTGTTTTCTTATTGAAAAAATCAAGGAATGTTATCGTTGATTCTTAGGTATTTCTTTTGATAAGCTCTCTGGATTTTAACCTAAATTATCGAATGAAGATTAATTTATTTATTCTGAGAACATTATTAAATATAATAAAAAAATAAATATTACGACTTATATATAGTTTTAGTTAGTAGAGGATACAGTTTTAAAATAGGGTCAGGTAACGACTTAGAAATATTTTCTGTGACGTAAAATTATGTTTTTATTTAAATCTGAGGACCGATTGGCCATAGGATAATAATGCACTATATGAAACAAGAAAATTTTTGCCAAGTCCCTCGCACGGGTGCAAATTTGTACACATCAAAGATGAAGTTCGCCGTGAAAAAATATTTGATTTAGCAGTGATTCGAACCCGGATCTCCCGATTACTGAAGATCGATCTAAGTAGATGGCTCCGGCGATTACTTAGAAACCAGATTAAGGTGGGAACGCACTCTCTCAAAATTAACCGCTCCTTTTCTCAAATAAAGCTTCATTTTAATTTTCCGGCGTTTTTTCCGTAGCACACCTAACGTGCAATCGGGAGATCCGGGTCCGAATCCCGGCTAAGCCAAATGTATTTTTTATGGCGAACTTTATCCTTGGTGTACATAAAGTAGTGCTAATGCTAATTTTATCGATGGTCGCTTCCCGATATCATTTTTGTGATTTCATTCGTATGATCCGCGTTCCTCGCAGAAGTAGCCAATGAAAGATCTTATACGCGGATTGGATTTCGGCCCCAAATCAATATGCTGTGGGCCAAATGCTTTTTTTTTTAATCTTGACCGGCGACATCGGCTAGTCACGCGAGAGTTAAATATTTCTGTCGGGGCTGAAGTTTCTTATCGAAATCGCCATCGGGGTGGGTCAACTTCTCGGCTGTATTATGACTTCCAAGGCTGTGAGTGTCTCTCGTGGGGGAATCTCGGTCTCCGAGGCGAGGCCCGGTATCGGGAGTTGGCTGCAACAAGTTGGGCCGTGGACGGAAAAGGGGCGGTCTCCCTGGGCGGTGGAAAAGGTTGGCTGGGGAGGAGGAGGACCCCTAGGAGGCGTGGTGGAATGTGTGCACAAGTGGAGGGTGCAGACCTATTTGAAGAGGAAAGGGTCGCGAGGCGATGTATAAAGGTTGTCGTGTCGAGTAGCACGCCACACAAACACACGTGGGCACAGGAGAAAACTCGAGAAGCGTGTGAGGTCCGTGGTGGAATCCAATCGTGGATAGTCGGATCGATTATTCGAAGTCGGGAGGGTGGAAGTAGCAGGTGTCGAGCTGCTTCTATTTTTAAACCATAAAGGTTTTGTGAGCTCCCGGAGACCAAATTAGACGAGTGGGTTTTGCTGTAAACTTCGCATCCTGGCTCTCCGAGTTAATTGGCTGTTGTTTATGTTCCTGGACTTACCTTTCGCACGGAATTATCGTCGGTTAATTCAATTTCGAAATAGACGTATATCAGTTTCAGAAATATCTCTCTTCGTTATAAGGACTTATATGAATTGAACGTGATAAGGACTCGGGAGAAAACTGATTTTAATTTTCGCTTCAAATGCAATACAGAATTAGGAATGGACATTTTTAAATAGATTAAATGGAGAACAATATGTACCTTAATTAGAAGAGTGTCTAGATTAAGCTTGTGTGGTCCGCAGCCTCGTGTTAATCGAATTTGATTCGCTTTGGTTATAAAAATGCATCCTCCTGGTGACCAATGCTCTCGCTGCAAGTTAATTATTTGTTATATTTGTTGGTATGTATTTGAAACTGAATAATTTTATGATTTTACACCGTAATTCAATATACTGAACTCTTGATATATCGTTGGAAAATGTATCCAGAGATTCGAAATCGATTTAATTCCTGGAAAATTGTTGGCGTTTTAACGCCTCCTTTACTTATTTACCATCTAAATTTGTTATCTTAGCTGTCGTTTTTCATCCTTCCTTTTAATTTTGTTTTTTTTAGCTAATAAGAAAATATTGCAGCATAGATGATCATTGATATCAGTGATTGGGTAGTCAAAGTAAAACGATTTCTTTTTCCAGTTGATGAATACAAGTTGAATCTTTCCTCACGGTTTCGTCAGCAATGATTCATCGTGGAAGGTTACTCGGGAATTCCACCGGGTCTGGTTCTCCAATTCCATCTTGGCCGACGGTGGTGAAAGTAATCATATTTGCTTGAATCACTTCGACATTGCTACGTGTATTTTAAATTACTGTATTTCGAATTAATGAGACTTAGCTAAAAATTAAATTCGGTTTTATTTATAATGAAAATCACTGATTTGAACCAGAAATATTAGTATTTGTCACTTTTTGCTCTCTCATACCGGGAAAAAGTTTTGTGCTCCTGGAATGGTTAAAATGGCAAGTTTAAAATATGACCACCTATTGCTTCCATCTTCAAACAAAGTAAGTGGAACATGGAAAGCATTCTATTATAATATCATAGCTATTTGCCGTCATAACTATTTGCAAAAGGCAAAGGGCAAATAGTAATGCAAGTCCTTGATAGCTTCAGCACTTAGTCGTAATTGAAACTGCCGAAGGAAAGTGAGAAGACCCGATAATAGAACTATTAGCCTGCCTGAATGACAAACTTAACCTCTTAACCGACGCGACGTTTCGATCTACAAGTTGTCCATCGTCATCATCGTCATGCCTTGATGACGATGGACAACTCGCAAATCGAAACGTCGGCTTAGATGGAGTTGGAGAACCTAATGCGGTGGAATACCCGAGTAACCTTCCACGATTCTATACGCCGGGAAAGCCTACGATCATTCTTCAGTAATGTTTCATCATTGCATTTCCGATTTTCTTTTCCGTATCCAGAGATAGATTTATACGTCCTTTCGTGTTATTTCAAATCGCTATAATTCACTTCTTTCCCGTGAAGATTAACATATTTACTCATGTATTTCTCGTTAGTTCCTCTCATCTGATGCTAATCACGGCTTTAAATTTTTCAATTGATTGTCGTCACTGTTTTTACAACATTTTTAAAATGGTTTTTGGATGATATATTTCATGTCTCTTCTTCTCAACGTTGGATATACGAAAGTATCGCGTGTTTGCGTGACTTAGCGCTTGTTGCCCCACTCCCACCCTCTGCGTTATTGAGAAATACGGATTAAGGAACAGAGTGGCCCACTCATTGAGGCACTCCAACAAAACTCATTTGTATTGGTCGTACCGATTGAGGTTTACACGTTTGGATTTCCTGTTTTATTGAGGAACGTGATAGGTTATTGTTTTTAAGCATAATTCTCGAATCAGAATTTGTTGCGAAACACCCAAACAGTTATAGTAGTTTATAATTTGAGTTAACATACCCTTTTGGTGTCAGCTATTTCTGAGATGGTTTTTTAGGACTCCCGTTATCGAATACTATTTAATTATCATAATTTATGAGGTGTGTATGCATTGCTGAATACTTAATACATTAAAACTCAATGGATGTTGAATGTTGTCGGTTGCAATTTTACCAATAGTATGAAACCGGTTGGTGAAAAATTCCATAGGTGAATCTTAAAGTAAATTATGTTTGACAATGAAATCGCTAAATTCATTTAGATGCGGGCCATATGCTAGGTAAATCAGTGCGGATGATTTTAGGCCGAACCAACTGGAAACGGGTAAGGTTCGATTCTATTCGCAAGAGAATTTGAAAGCAGGGATACAGGGGTATTCTATATACCAATAACAATACTTGAATTCAAAGTATTTGTTTTTGAAATTGCATTAATAGGCATCTTATCTTTAGTAAGAGAAGTTTTTTCCTGCAACGCCTCAAATTAAACCGCTGGCAATTTTGTGACGTCATCTCTTCTCCTTCCCCTGAGGTGTGTGTTAAAAGGATGTGTTATCTTGTTGGTGCGGCCACGGCTTCCAACAGTCTTTCGTATCAGCCTTCCATCTCAATTTATTGTACGAGATTCATTCCATATTCATCGCCAATTTTTTTAAGGTACAAGGTCGTCCTCTCTGTCATATACTTCGTATTTTCCTCCATAATATTTTGTGTGAACTATAACACCGGAATAAGTACCCGGTGAGCATTATTTTTCTTCTTTCAATTGTTTTATTTAGTTCTCTTTCTGTATGGAATAAAATTGCACCCACTCATAAGTTTTTATGTCGGTCCACCTAGGTCTGGTCACCCTTTTGCAGAACCACATGTCTGCAGCTTCAAGTTTGGTCATTTACTTTTCCTTAGTGACCATGTCACGCCACCATATGTTAGCGCAATTGGTTCGAAGTTTTTCAAGAGTTTCGTCCTCGTATTTATATAAACTCTGTAAATTATTACTTTTTAAGACTTTTCTTTACTTGAAAGACTTTCTTGGCAAAAATTATTCTTCTTTGGAATTCAAAGTGACGCTATCGCTAGGGTGGTAACTACATTTTGCATGGATCTTCTTTTAATTGGTGAAAGTTATCCTATTTGTTTGAATAACATCGAAATTGTTACGTGTATTTTTAATTAATGTATTTCGAATTAATTGGACTTCGTTAAAAAATTAAATTCGGTTTCATTCATAATGAAAATCCCTGATTTGAACCAGAAATATTAGTATTTGTCACTTTTTGCTCTCTCATACCGGGAAAAATTTTTGTGCTCCTGGAATGGCTAAAATGGCAAGTTTAAAAAATATGACCACCTATTGCTTCCATCTTCCAACAAAGTAGGTGAAACATGGAAGGAAGTCAAAATAATGGATTATTTTGAGTTCATAGCTATTTGCCCTTATAACTATTTGCAAAAGGCAAAGGGCAAATAGTAATGCAAGTCCTTGATAGCTTCAGCACTTAGTCGTATTTGAAACTGCCGAAGGAAAGTGAGAAGACCCGATAAAAGAACTATTAGCCTGCCTCAATGACGAACTTAACCTCTAAAAATATAAAATAAAAAGTGACTGTAGTGAAAGCCGTTTACAGCCCGGGAAGAAAACACCTTCTTGGAGGAAACTAGGGCAATATGAAGCGTTTCTCTCTGTGTAATCATCGTTGAAACGGGAAAAGAAATATGCCGAATATATTTATTCCCTGCTAGTTCATATAATAAAAGAGAAATACCAAAAAAATAATGCTGGCGGGTAGGATTTGATGCCATTGGGTACATCTGCCAATGGAATAAGGCACTTAAGCTTGGAGGCCAAGGGTTAATGACAGTTTGTGCTGTCCCTCTCTTGTATCTAGCGATTGGATCGATGGATTTTTCTTCCTCATAGGAAAACCCACTAAAATCGCTGGCACATTAATGGTGCAGATTGTAATTAATGGTGGCTGGCGCATGCTTGGTTTCGTTAATAGTAGGACCCGCCCGCCTTTGTGACGGTGCGGGATTCCTAGTCCCTTCCCTTCCTTCCCTATCCACTCCCAGGAGGCGTCGTCGGGCTCCTATCGCGGCGGCGCCTCCTTCCTTGTTCCTTCCCGTCCTTCCCCTTCTGGGTGCAGAGGAAAAAAGCTCGCGCTTATAGTCCCTGCCCCAGGAGTGTAACCTTGCGAGCCCGCCCTGGAGTCTCGTTTCCACTGTCCCTCTCTTGTGATTTGTGGGATGTGGAAATTTGGGATGGGGTAGGAAAAAGGAACGGACGGTATGAGGGACGATAAGCTACCCTAATGAGAAAATGTGTGACGGATGGAGTCGTTTAAGACTGGGAGATGGGAGCAGGTAGAAAGATACTTATTTGAAAGAAGAGAAATAATTGAAAGCATTAGATGGCTGAATTGTATTTTGATGCATATGCTGGAAGAATTTCTGGCATGAAATTCATTTGGATAGCGAGCACGAGTGGATAACGCTGCCGGATTTGGTTTATAATGTCAGCGGAATAGAAATTGGGTATAGATTTGTCATCGTCGTTGGATAAGTTTGAGTGTTCTAGAAAATATTTGAGGATTTCATCAAGCATTAAATGAACAGGAATTGAAAATATTCAACTATATTAAGTAAAATCAAATCCTAGTGCAATATTGTGACCTTCATTTTACGCTTCAAACTATCGCTGAGCAAATATAAGAAACTAGTTGGCTTGAATATATCGCAGGGTTCATTTTCAAGTCCCTGGCTGCTAAGTTTTGATTTTGAACCAAGTCTGGTTTTACTGGAGAGCATATTGATTATGATTGTAACGGGATCTATTTAACTTGGTTTATAATCTATCCATACCTGCAGCATGTGAAAATTTCCATGTATTTCCGGAGTAACTTCAGCAGTAACTCATAAGTGAGTATTTTAATGATCTGTAGTCGTAGTGGTTGACTTTCAGATAGATTGAGATATTCTGTTAGCAGTTTAGAAAGGAGGTAGAAGAGAAAGCAGACCAAGAAAATTAATAAGTGAAGTAATATTTTATGCTGATAGAATTGATTTGTATGTTATTTTTATTTTCGGAGAGCATAAGTCATAAAAATCGGAAGTTCAAGTGAAACTTTGTTTTAAAATATTTAATAATTCAATTCTTAATTCTGAGTTTCCTATTCCTATTGTTGATTACGGGGGATCAAGAGGGTCTTCTCCTACTTTTACTGGTAAATACAAAGCGTTTACTTTCATGAGGTTTGTTCTTACCTACATACATAATTTGGTTTCTTTGAAAAATAATGTAGTGAAATTTTGTACCCCGTAAGTTAAAAATTGCTTCAAAATGTTTAAGTTGTCTGGCACACATGGAACTCTTTGCAATACTTGAACTCTGTTATTTCCGCTTAGATAACATCTTTGATCTGAGAAAAGCCTTAGTTCTTTGATAATCAAGGGATCCTTCAAATTACTTCCGAGTATCTTACCACTTTTTACCGACCAAGTTTTTAATTAATTTTAATCTAAACTCTGATAATTGCTTTGTTCAATTATTTTCACGAGTCATTATATACCATACCAAATTGGGTACGGGAATGATCGAGTTGAGTGGCGTTTTTAATTAACCTGAATGTAAATAAAGGTCATCAAAGGAACTTTAGGGGGGAATGTATTTGTTTTAGAATTAAATGTTTTTGATTTTCATTATGAATTGCTTATCGGACATATTTAGTTGAATTAGTGTAATAAATGAGCTTCTCTCAACTCCCCGAAAACAAATGTTGTACTCATTCGTTTGCTTAATTCCTATATGGCGAAATGTAGCAAGGATTTTTTTAATCATTGAACGCTAATTTCCCGTTAATTTTTGTCTTGAGGTTGCTTCTACTGTGTTTTTTCAGTATTACCAAGAATTTTTTTTCCAGAAGTTATTATATTTTTCTTATATTCGTAGTAAATATATTCAAGAAGTATTCCTTGAAATACCTTTTTTGGAATTGGGCATCGCCATTTGTAATCGCTTTGGATATTAACTGACTCTTCCCTTGGGAAGTTTCTGGCGACAAGTTTCTTGCCAGCTCTTAAGATTTAGGTGACACCGATAGATGCAACTTATGCATTCCATATAAAAAACTATTATAATCTTAAAAATAATCTTATATAAATCATCAGTGCTAAGTGAGTATTAAATTGCCAGTGTCCGAGAAAAAGAAGTCAAATATGATTCATTTAGAGTAGAGATTCAGATAAATTTTTCAAAAGCTTACTGGCCATTTTAGCTGTCTACCGCTAGAGTATAGTTTTTACTTCCCTTATTTTCACCTTACTTTTCAATTGAGGGTGTTTTTATTGTGTCGTCTCCTATTGAATGTCAAGTGCAAACCTTTTTTCAGTTTCTCTTCATTGTTTTTCTAAGTGAAAATCCCATCCGTTGACATTAAACTCGTTCTCGCTGCAGTTGACCCAAGGCCCAGTACCTTGATCTTTTTATTTATTACAAAATTGACTGAATTATCGTATATTTCCCACCTTGTCACCATTTCCAACTGTGAGGCATCTCCAGGATACGCCCCAAAACACTATCCAAATAGCAAATTTTGCGATAATTTGTGCCCTTATCGTGGGAATTGGGTATGATATTGTAAAAGTGCACGTGTTTTTGTCACGCGATGTGTATTAAATGCTCACTTTTTCTTCTCAATACGCATTTTTAAATGAAGTTTCTCTAATAATTCAGGTATGAGCGTTTTTTTTTAAGTTTTTAAATTCTTTAAATTCACGATTAATTGAGACTGTAAATTAATCGTTTTGTATCGTTGTGCATGGTCGCGGCGAAAGTATTAGAAACTTAGATGAAGAGTATCGCTGACGAGCAGTATCAAGTAATATCGCTGACGTCTATCTCTACAGTGTGGGAAAGTGTACCTATACGTTTTATGTTATCTTTTGAAGTCATCAAATGTATACAAGCAACTTTTTATCCTCCCAAAATTTGGTTGAATCCCATTAGAAATCAGTTCATAAGGTTGTAGAATCGTTAAGTATTTCCTGTCCAGAGGACGTAGAAGTATATTATATATTCCAATGAAAATAAAAATGGGATATATTTACAGGAATTATTTGCACTTCAATTTGTATTTACGGAGTGGAGCATGTAAATATTTATTGCCATTTCATTTTTTGATAAGATATCCAAAAGCATTTATGATGCGGCTGTGGTGGTTTTTCGGATTCAAATTAATTCTGCCTTCCTTGCTTAGATCATTTGTAAGCCCTACTTCAGCTGTTTATGTAATTGAGTGGAAAACGCTGTATCCCGGCCAGTGTTTAGGGTGAGGGGCTACACCTTAATCTGCGAAGGGTCCGCAAGAACCGGCAAGGGTCAAACCAAAGATACAAGTAAAATTGCAATTTATTCAAGGAAAATTCTCTCCAGCCAAAATTTGATTGGAATTCTATTAGAAATCGGGAAAAAGGTGGCCTTAAAGCAGTATATTTATCCTTCTCAGAGGACGGAGAAGTGTAACCTTTCGCCGTAAATAAGAATGAATTATATTTACAGGAATAAGTTTGGATGGTTACGACTTTAATTTTGTAATTCAGGTGTAAAGAATGTTTATAGTTTTTGTCATTTAATTTTTCTGACATGATATTCGAGCACACTTATTATGCGGTTGTACAAGTAGTTTTGCAGATTCAAATCGATTCTGTCTTCCTTGCTGATATAAGTTGAGAGCCAAACTACTATCGATGTTTATGTAATTGAGTGGAAACGTTTTGTCCCTGTCTGTGTATAGGGTGGGAGAATACAAAATTCACTCACTCATGATTAACTTTGTGGTATTCCATTATAAGTATTCTTGGATATTACACAATGATTTATACCTGATGATTTATGATTTTATTTATTTTTAAGTAATTGTGTAATATTCAAGAAAACTTGAGAGAATACACCTTAATCTGCGAAGGGTCATTAAGAACAGGCGAGGGGAAAATCGAGGATGCAAGCAAATTTTCGATGCATAAAATCAAATTTTTCTCTTGCCAAAATTTGATCGGAATTCAATTAGAAACTGGAAAAAAGGTTTTAAAATGATCACGTATTTACTGCCCAGAGGTCGTAGAAGTATCATATTTCACTTCAAATAAAAATGAAATGTATTTACAGGAACACTTTCGGATTGGAATGACTTCGATTTTTAATTCAGGTGTGGGGTATGTTATTAATTTTTGTCATTTATTTCTTTTTGACATGAAATCCAAACATATTTATGATGCAGCTTTAGTGGTTTTGCAGATTCAAATTGATTCTGCCTTCCCTGCTTGGATCATTTGTGAGCCCTACTACCACTGTTTATGTAATTGAGTGGAAAACGCTGTATCCCAGCCTGTGTTTAGGGTTAGGGGATACACCTTAATCTGAAAAGGGTCTGCAAGAACCGCCGAGGGGAAAATCAAGGAGTAGTCCCTTCATTTTCCGCCTTCAACTCCTGAGCAGTGACCTTCTCCACCGATCCACCTTTCTCCCTTCCCCCAGTCACTGCCCTCGCATTTTGCAATCCTCTCGACATCCCTTGTTGTTCCACCCCTTCAGCGTCGTCTGACCTTCTCCTTCCCTTCGTGCCGTCTCTCAGTCGTCACCTTTCCGTCAGAAGCCGGGCGGATTGGACTGGCAGATTGCGGCTCTGATCATCGCTGGCTCGCTTTGCCCCTCTGCTTTGAAAGCAGGCATGAAAATGAGAACTGAGGGAGGGATGGCAAGATATATAGTGGGAAAGGTCTCTCGGCTGGGGCTGAAAGGAATGCGCGCTTTAATTCCATGCCCGATGAGAGAAAATATTTTTTATTTTAGTGTATTCTGATTCATTCCCGGCGAAATTCGTCATTTTTTGAAGTTGATAAGGACTATGATGGTATAGTAAAAACGTTTTCTTGTCATGGTAAAAGATAAAAACATAAAATATATATGTTTTCAGTATTTGACGATATATTGTGGAATAGCATACCAAATAGAAAAAAGTAAAACTTTTAATTTTTTACTATATCCAGAATTCATTAATGGTTTAAGTACCTGCCCATTTCCAAACTTGGCCCAGTGTACCCTTTAACATATTCCTGGATAGTATTTGGCATACTATAAACCTACCTTTCAAGTTTTCTAAAAATTAACAAGTGACGAAATATCGCTCGTGCTTACTTCTTGTAATGGATTTATGAGAGCTGTCGTTTAGCTCTCCATAATCAAATGCTATGTGCCTGAAGTTTTTGTAGTGGCTGTCCTCTTCATCATCCTCTCCGGCCCCATTTAACTTCGTCATTACTTTGGTAAAGCTCTTCAGCTGGACTCCTAATGTTGATAATATGCATTATTTGAAGTATTTCAGAATTTGAAAGCAATTTATCATATTTATATTTGAAAATAAGACTGAAAATCGCCTATTAAATGTGATAACATTTAAGCAAGAATATATCGGATATCATATAATCTGATCACTTTAAAATTCTGGAGCTTATATTTGTCGTTACCCCGCCATGTGGGTACAAATGACATTCCATTGATAAAATCAAAGTATTCTGTCCCCAATTTCCTAAAAAAAATCCTTGAAATTCATTGCAGAATTGATATATTTTCATAAACCAAATGGATAGATTCTCTTTTCATGAAGTGTGTATATTTAAGAAAAGTTCTTTTTTATCCTGGAAGGTATGTATACCGTGACTCTTGATGTGCACTCGCCTAAAGTTTCATGCCGACAAGTACTTTTTTAAGCATTTGGAGCGCCGTTTGAGGACACGAGTAAATCATCTCTCATTACCATAGTTTCATATTTCCCGATTGTGGCTTCGTGGTGAAAAATATGCACCAGCGGTGGACGTTGTCGGATTGTGTTCTTCACGTGCATTATGTATGCATGGAGGACACTTGACGGTATTTTATCATGGGATAGCCTTTTTTGTGCTTTGCCTTTAAGGTGTTTTTGGAAACAAATGCGGAGAGAACGCTCGTAGTCGTCTGTTGCATCCTTGCTCTTTTTTTATAAATTATTCTTAGCCGTCGCTTCACGTGAACGTACACCGAAATAAATTGTACAAACAAACCTCTCTTTATTACCTAGCATAATTATCTCTTCATTGTCCAACTTGAGTGAATCTTTGTTGCAAGGGGACTGCATAGAGAAGGCCCAATTGCATCCCTTTCATGGCTGATTTCTTTTGTCACTTCAGTCGCATTTTAATCGGTTTTAAAAAATGTCCGCGGCGCGGTTAATGAGTGCAATGCGATCCGATTTTTTACAATATCTTGCAGTACAATGTTTGCAATTGTAAGGATTGGCATCGAAAAGTTACGAATTTGATGGATACCACCATCATGTATATAAATTTCTGTCAATACCCTAATTATACATTATTTTTCCCGTGAAAATCGGATCAATTTGTCCGTCAGCGACGCTAGCGGCGACTTCTGTAAATCCATTTAAATTCGCAGTGTGCGAAATACAGTATGAGGCCTACTTGAGGGTCCTCTATTGTAATATTTTTGGTTTGTTGCATACGAAAGTGTAACCTTTTGATTTTTTAATTTAGCTTCCGCGAACGATATCCAGTATTAAACCATTCACATTTGAGACGAATAAATCACCCTAAATGTGCTTAATACGGTGAAGGGTATTAAAAGGGATCTCGATGCTTTATGACCGGCATTTTCTTTTACTACTAACGGTTTTGCGGTGTCAGTGCACTGCAGCAGCTATATTTTCCAGAAATGCCCGTTTAAATCTGGATCACGGGTGAGACCTTAAGGCTAAGAGATTTCTTTTGCAGTTAAAAATGGCGTATTTGTAATGAGTGAGATTATTTCTTACTCAGTCAGGCTGACCTTGTCATTCTTGGTGGCTATTTAGGTGAGCTTCAGTGATTCACGCCGTACTCTCTAATGCTAGTATAATCCGATGTAATTCTGCTCCGAGTGACCTCCTTTGTAGGATGCTGAGTTATGGTGTAGGTCTGGCTTGGTGTTGCTTGATGCCTTTATGGGACAAAGATTTGTGCGACGGTAAATGTCACGTGTGTGCCACGTAGTGTTAATTAGTTCTTACCCAGATGGCTATTAAGTTATAATGGAGAAAGATAAGGAATTACTGCTAGAATTCCCGGAACATGGTTAATGCGATGCCTTTATATTAAATCAAATTTATAAGAAATTAATTGGTTTCCTTCCTAAGTAAATATGTATTTCCCGATTTTGTCTTGCTCTATAAATGTTATGCTTGAAATGGATCACGATAATGTTAAATGAGCTGACGTCTAGTATTAATCTACGAAATTCATAGTATTTTGCTAACTGTGGCAAAGTATCGTTTGAAAAACAGAAACTTAGTGCAAGCAACTTTGAAGCCATTTGTGTCCAATGTTAGCTGATAGAAATCTTCGTGGAGGGGAAACGAGAATATTAAATAGTTCAATTATAATTTATGTTATATATATTATTCATAATTATTAGCGTACTTTTGAAAAGGCCGTAGAGCGGAATTTGGAGTTGAATTTTGCGAATTTTGGTGACATAGCTTTTAAGGTATTTGCTGAAGAATGTCATCGATAATGGGAGGTGATATATATTATTTTTCAAGTCTTGAGTTAGGATTATGATATGAGATAAGGTTATAAGATGAGAAAAATTAACAGCTATCGAAAAGCGATGAGGCAAAATCATCGTTGAATCGGTTTGTTGAATGGAGTGTGGTAGATTTTTGCTCATGTCTCAATAATGCTTCACCAGCACCGTATCCTGGGAGATATGGCACACTTATCGCATTATGGGAGCACGTGAACAAAGCTTATTCGACCTTAGGTCGAAGAAAAAAATGTTATCCTTCACGGATTTGCGCTCCATCTGACGTACTAAGCACCCAAAATTTATTTTTTGTATCGCTGATTTGGAATATTTTGTTAAAATGATATTTGTTTTCAGAGCAGAATATGGTAGGTAATGTCTTTACATTGCTCTTATAGATAGCCATAGAGCATGATAAACATTCATTCATTCATTCGCCCAAGTACTCCCCTAGAAACACTGAAAAATTCTTTCCTCGTGGAGTAAAACCCTTGTAGTAAGGAATGATTCTCGAAACCTTGTTCGCCCCAGTGAAAGTGTCGTCATAACACGATGCTTGTGGAATCTAATAGATTGAAAATGCCACCGTGAAGGTCGAAGTGTTGGTGTAGGTCTGGGAGTGGAGGAAGTGCTTTAAGTTAGCAAAGGTTTCGAACCGGATGAAGCCTTCATGACAGCCCTCAAACAATCCTAATGATACTCTTCCCTGAAGAGAGAGGGACTGGAGTGGCTCTAATGAAGTGATGGAAGGCAGTGTCGAACTATTCGACCCCGAAGGTCTCCCAGTGGCAGCTTTGGAGGACCAGAAAGGAATCGGTTGAGGAGACTGGCGAAATGCAAGGAAATTATATAATCCTGGAATATTTTCTCTTAGAGTGCAAATATTAACCATAAATTAACGCCTAAGAATTTGGGAGGCACGAAATTGTTTTAAAGTGAAATTGAAAATATTTGACAGATAGAGTGACGTAAGGCCTTGGAAATTAGTTTGTCGCCGGCCTATTGTAAGTTAGGAATGAGTGACAAGTATTCCAAGCTTAAGATAGATGTGCTAGAGTTAATAAACCAACTTTTATATAATTAATGATGATGAATATAATGAAGGCTTTTGGGATCCATTGTGCTTGTGGCGAGTTATTGTTTTTAATTTTTTCTCTTCCCCATCAACTCGTCGGTACTTAGTTTCAACCGCAACTTTGGCTTTATAAATGTGAGAAATCCGACTCAAATAAGATCGTACATTCAGGTCAAGAGAGCTAGTCCTTTTGTGGGAGCCTCCTATGATATGGAAAAAGATATGATAGTTTACGCAGTTTTTTTTGAAAAGGAGTTTCGTATTAATTCTTATGAATTTGACTTTATATCCTTTATGTTTGTTGCTCTTAGTCTGATTATATAAGTGGGTAAAAAAATTGTGATTGCGAAGAGACTTATACTTTGTTCTACCGTTTTATAATTTTGCAATTAAAGCGGAGGGAAGATCGGTAAACGTATCATATTTTATTTAATCCTTGATCATTTAAGTTACGCACTGATTGTATTGCAAATAGGTAAGGTACGATGGCAGGACTTATCGTATTATAGTGTAGAGATAAGTTATATTTGTGACAATGGATACATCTGTAATGAGGTATGTAAAATTCGTACTAGAATATATGAATAATGATTTTCGATTATTATGAGGTTTGCGTATACCTAATGAACTATTCATTAATTTCACAAAGAAAAGGAATTACCACATACTTGTTTTAATTTTATTTCTATCATAGTGAGGAGAAATGGACTGAGAGATATTCTTCGATTTAACGAGAAAACAAATTGTCAATACTGGGAAACACCTAGTGTAAAACTGAATTTTTTCTGATCTTTTCGAGGAGTAGACGACTTATTCAGTTTTATGTAATCTGTAGGTATTTTTATTACCTGAAACGAGTTTTCCTATTTATAATCTTAGAGTTAGTATTATTTTAATGATTTTATTTAGTTATTTCTGTTGTTATTAGTACCTCAGTCTTTCGACATTTCTGTAATTTATAATGGCAATTGAAATATAATATTGTCAAATATTGAATTAAGTTTATGATGAGTGGCGATGAAATGTAATGAGATTGTGATAAAATTGACAGCTGTTGAAACGCTTTGAGTTAAAATCATCGTTGCATTGTTTTTTTGGGCCCTGTTGGAATTTTGCTCCCGTCTCAGTAATGTATCATCAGCACTGGGACATACTGCACATCCATCGCCTTATGGGAGAACGTGAACAAAGCTTAATCGACCTAAGGTTGAAGAAAAAAACTGCTGCCGTGAAATGAATTCATGTGGATAAAAAGATCCCAATAGGCCTTTAATAGTTTTACGATTTGGATCAGTATGGATGTTCAACTTGCTTAAATGGAGGAAGTTCCAAAAGTGGATAATGGAAGGATTAAGGATAACCGGCAATCGATTTGACTATCAAAACATCTTTCTTGGGATTATTTTCAATGTATCGGGATAGGAAGGCATCGATATAGCCAGCATAAGGGCATTTTTACGCTGCTTTGAACTAACCATTATTAAAAATGACAATGGTAATTTGTATTCCGTTATTTATCGTTGTTGCCTCAGTTATTTCTTTTTTGAAGGTCTCAAGTTACTGACAACTTTTTTTATTGTTTTTATGATACTCCAGGTCAAGTTTCCTTATATAATGGTCTTTTCCATTGCTCCAAATCGAAATGATACGGATTATCAAAATGCAGAGACCCTTAATTTTATTTTCTATTAGAATTCCCATTTTTTGCTTCAAAAATATTAAATAAGACTAAAAATTTCATTTCTTGCGTAAGTTTTCATTTGAATACATCGAATTTCATTGCTTTTATGACCTATGTTAAGAGCTTATTTTATTAATTTTAATGCCAGTAAAATTTGAATCCTTATTTTTGGTCGTGTCTGTTTGTTTTACTCGTTTTCGATAAATTTATTCTTGACTCATAGGTGATGAGTGAGCCATTGCGGTAATTTCCAAGATGTCTCAAATTTAAGAGTATGTCGTGAGTTAGTGGTTGTTGCGTTGACATGGCAAGGGTTGGACTTTGTGCAAGCGAAACAGTTGAAATAAGTCTGGAGCGTAGGTACTACTGAATGTATTCTCGATGGCTCAAAGGTTGGACTCGTGCGTGTTAGCTGATTGACTATCAGATCGATATCGATGTGAGTGACTGACGCTGGATAAGGCAACTTAGAGACGAACTGTTTAGGAAAAGGGAAGGTTCATGGAGATAAAAATCACAAATTATTATATATTGATTATTTATGATGTATTGATGATAATTTGTGATATGATGATAATTTATTTTGTTTTATGATATTAATATTTTATTTATGTTGTTACTTTATTATGTTATTATGAATTTTATGAATACAAATGATAATTATATTGTTTCTCTGTCATATTTTATTTCTTTATTTTTGGTAATTATAGATTTGCTTCAACGACAGGGACCCTAAAGAATAGATTTTGCTCTGGAGTCGGAGGGGGTGGTGCTACTAACTGAAAGAGGGTACGGATTATTTGTGATGACAGAAGGGAAACATGAAGGGAAAATATAGCCATTGGTATGAGAGATCCTATTAAGAATCCACTTTAGTGGATCGTTCATTTGTGATAGAACGGTTTCACCGCGTATTACCTGAAAAATTACTGTATAATTATTTTATATCACCTAGTATTAGTATAGATTACCCAGTATAATGAAAATGGATATGCCATTAGCTAGTGCAGGTACTTGGTTAAGTACATTGCATGCGATTTTACTCGGGAATTTTCTATTGTTATCACCACTTGGGCACAGTCGCAATCGTAATTCACGCATGTTGCAATAAAAACTTCATCTGTTGCAGCTAGACGAAATGGAGTTAGAAAGAGGGGAAAATAATTAGAAAATAAGTGGGTTTTTAGTATTAAGTTTAATTTTCAATTGGTTGGCTGTGATTCCTTGGCGTACCTCAGAATCATGGAGGTCGCGGGGAAGAAAATGGATCAAAATTTCTATTTTATCCTCGTTTTTAATAGTTTTTTATTTTGTATATTTAATAGCAATTCATTGCTCAGGATACTGTATGGTATTGATATAATATATTTAGTATTTAACCTTAACATAGGTGGCCTTAGGAGAGCTGTCAAGGCGTCTATTTACGGAATGGTACAATTTTTCTTGCCTTCACGTTATCGACAACACTTGTTTTATGGTAACTACTTCGTGGTGAACGGATGGTCAGCACTTTGAAATTGTGAAAGTTTTTTGAAATATTGATCAAGAAGTGACCCAGTTTTATGTAAATTGATTTGCTATTGGATGGCGCAGGTACTCGGTGAAGTGCATTAGTTTTTCTCTTGTTATGACCTCTCGATCACATTCGCGTTCGTAATTCATGCACCATGCAATAAAAACTTCATCTGTCGCAACTAGCAGCGATGATTGGATTTTCACAAGCAGGAAATGTGTCAATGGAAAATTTTATCGGGCTTTCAAATAACGCGGGTATGGGGATTTTTTTCGTAATTGAATTTATTTTCATAGGCCGTCTTAGTGATTGATGCAAAACGCGGAGGCAAATTCTGTACGGATTTTGACTTAACTTTGCCAATGTCTTTCCCAAATTGAATAATAATTGAGGTATATAAATGCGGCCAAATGAAGCTCATTTTTGATGCATTCTGTAAATCGGTTCGGCATGTGATTATTTAATTTGATTCGGGTTTCCCTTGTACTTCAACAATCGCATTTTTTCTCGAGGACCAAACTATGTTTTCCTGTCATTGTAGGAGGACATGTAGAGGACTCACATTGAGGACTTCATGCAGAGGAATAGATTTATTGGTGGATTCGGGAATAGGGTGTTTCCTATTTTTTTATTGCCTATATCGAAAGATTATTACTCCTGTAGTACGTATTTCACGCTTTTATATTTTTAAACGACGATATCTATTTTTCGCAATTAAATGAAAAGAGAAAAATTTCAAGCGCGCGAAAACGCGACGGCTAAGTATGAATGCTGGGAAAAGCCCTTGTGACGTCATTCTGGTTCCGGCTGCCGCCGGGTGGGGCCGCCTTGGTGCGAGGATATGTGAGTCACTGCGATGCAGGCTGCTAGCAGGTAGCTTGGCTTAAATAAGGATTATTAATACCCTATCAAACGAAGGAACTTTCCGACCATAGGCAATTTTAAAAGGTGATTATTAAGAAATGTTTCGCTGAGCTCTGTGCCTCATGCATGCTTGGTAATCTCAGACGGTGTAAAACTCTTGACTATTCGTATAGCATCTAGTCCCGGTGATGTCACGTGGATTGTCATCGCATAGGCGCCAATCTGGCCTTTTTCAAATGAGGTAAAAATTGAACATTAACATTCGTCTAAACTGAGATTTCGAAACCAAATAATTTGTATATTATGAATACACAAATGGTGGGTAACGAATCGCATTCAATACCTCTCGTTTTCATTGATGAAGGAAACTATCCTATAGTGACGGTGATGATGGCTTTTCATCGATGATTGGTAAGTTTTTTTCTCTCCGTTTGTCTCTCTCTTAATATTAATGTTGCTAAGAGACTGCTCAGCCCGAGGACGATCAATAGCTGATCGCATTATGTCCGTGACCACTCAAAAAGAAATTCATGACCTATTCCTGGACGATGATGATTGAGGATGAGGGTTAATGGTTGTATCATTGAAATGCAATGCAATTACACTACAGGTAATTCTCATCAAATCACTCCGTGGCAATTATTGGACCGACCGAAATCCAATTCCTCATTCTCGCAAATGACTTAACGCTTGGCGTGATTTCTGGAACATTTGCGTTCACCTGGAATTGTTTTACTGGACGGATTGCCGTGCGCTCGTCTGCCGATTGATTTCCTCCGCCGAAGGCCCGGATATGACCGGCAGGTGGATGCTGGTAGTGGGCTTAAATACGCTTGTTCTATGGTTCGATATATCGGAAATAACACCTATGGTTATGGCAGTTACAATGACTGGGAAAAATTTAACGAAGTAAAGTTTAACTACCGTCGTCGCTGGTTTATCAATAGTCCATTATCAGGTAATAATCTATCATTGATACAGTTAAACTCGCTCTCAACGAAGTTCAGAGGAAAATCGTTCTATTTTGTCATAAACGGGATTTATATGTAACCATGATAAAGTATTTTACCCTATAAATCACAGAATTTCCGGCTAATATCCCGTAAATCGTCTTTATTGAAGTAATACAGCCCCGTAACATTTAGCTACTAGTTTAGCATTAGTCCCACCCTTTTCAACAAACGGCCGCTAAGAGAAGGATTTTAATATCAATAGTAGAACTATGCGTTGACGTAAGAACTAATGAAGTAAAGGAATGGTAAAGTAGCGATGATGGCCGTAATTAATTTATAAAATATATATAAAGTATGTTATAACCCAAGGGACCAAAGATTAATTCGTTATAGCGGGGATTACGTATCATCCGAACTCGTTACATTACCTCGCGGGGAAATTAACATTGACGATCATAGGAAAGTCTGAGGGACCGGGAACTCATCTCACCTCGTTACAGGCGGGACTTCGTCACATGCGTAGTCCTTATAAGCGAGTTTTACTGTATTTGATCATCTAGTCCATGTTCTAATCGATGGTTTTCATTAGGGTTCTGTCAACCGATCGATATATTGCTTCCAACAGTTGTCCGCGGTGGTTTGGACGAATGCTTTACAGGTTATTGATAGGGAATAGCTTGGCAAGTGAGCAGTTCAGAGACCGATTGCCTTAGACAGTTAATATTCGCTCACAATAGAAATATGAGTGCAAGGATTACCAATCGCGACCTTAAGAAATGCAGGACTATAAACGATCGTCAACCATTAGTAGACATTATTAGATGCCCATAATTATTATTTATTATTATTAAAGTATTCTTATGGCTAAGGTAGGTTTGCATGGAGTATTTAAGAAGTATTCTGGCACAGAATCTGCCTTAATGTAATTCCCTCTTCAATTCACTGGAACGCCTATATCCCTTTCATTCTATCTAAAAATTCTATTCTCTTCCTTCCTCTCTCTCGTTCACCCAACATTCTACCCTCCAACACCGTACTTGTTGTACTTGTTAAGTACTCGCTCCATCTATACCTTCTGTCTCCTCCGTATCTCATTTAGAAGCTGCCTCTCCTCACCCACCATGTCCGCTACTTTTCCGTTCCTACTCCTTTCCATCTACTTCAATTTCTCCACTCTTCTTCACGCCCACATCTATTACCCCTCCAGTCTTCTCTTGTCCTCCTTCCTAAGTGTTCACGTTTTCGCACCGTAAAGCGCTACACTCTATATCAGATTCATCACTCAACTTTTCTTTAAACTCTTAAAATAGCGATCCTCTCGCAAGCTCCTTTGTTTTTATGAACGCCTCCTTTGTTGACGCTATGTTTTTCCTGATGTCCTTGCTGTTGTATCCGTTTTCCTCTAATGTGCTACCTAAATAGTTGATTGGCTCTACCTGCTCAAGTTCTTCCCCACCTGCTTTTACCTTGAGTCTCACATTCCTAGCTCGCTATGCTTTAAAAGTTTTTCCTAGATATACACAATTACTTATACCACTTTTTTAATTTATATAAGACCGCGACCCGGGTTTCAATGAATAATCATCATCATCAGGCGCTAATTATGATTTGTTTATCTTATTGTTACCTAGTTACTTGATGAATTTTAAAACGGACGCCAGAATAGGGGAAAAAGATGGGTAGAGATATTCGTTTATAAGAGTACTGTCTTGACTTTCAATAATTTTAAAAATTTCTAACTGTTCCCTAGTATCCAGTTCACGGCGGTCATTGCAAAAATTAAAAATTTTATTTTGTGTATATCCAGGAAAAACTTATAATGGAATACCACAAGGTTAACCAAGAGTTAGTGAATTTTGTTCGCTATGCTTTACTAAACCGCATAACCTTGGCCTTCTTGTGATTAATCCAAATGCCATATTCCTCGCAGCGCTTGTCTTACGCATCCTCTAGACCCTGCATTTCCCTAGCTAATCAACGCCTGCTCATCCGCGAACCAACCTCTCTGATTTAAACATCATCCCCTTTTACTCTCATTTCCAATTCATGCCTGGCCTAAATATTTAAAATCTAATGATATGAGTCCGTGAAATAGCGAATGTGGTCACATTGAGTCTGGTAATCGAGAAAAAGCGCTTTATTTACATGAATGGGATATTACACAACTTTGAAAGCTTTTTCCTCGCCCCATACAATTCGATTTGAAGTGTTGCCTTAATTAAAAACTACTGGAGTACTTCATGATATTTTAGCTACTCAAAATGCACTATTCTCATGTTCGAATTTTACCATTTTAAATACATGGTAGGCGGTCATGTTGATAGACTCGGAACTGCCTTCAGCATGGCTTCAACTGATCCCAAACGCGGCGTCTAGCGACATGAGTTTCAATGTTTGGAGTGCAGCGTAATAAACCATGTGGCCCCTTCAGCAATTTGAACGCATCCTAATTTCGGAATGGTGATACGGAACGGATATATAAATAGTGGTTAAAAACGAAGTACTACGGATGTTTTATGTTCCGGGATTCGGACCCATTACCATCGGCATATCCAGCGAGCTACCCGAATGTGAAAGAATTATAAATTTACTACAAAATTTGCCTCCAAATATCAAATGGAATTAATTTTATGGCAGCTGACTGATTAATTTTATGGCAACTGTTAGAGAGGATGAAAATAATTGAAATATTGTCTCCGGGTTGGTGATTTTCACTCCAAGAGGAAGTTTGGTCCGAAATCATAATGCTGAAGTAATGGATATTCTTTGTAAATTTCCCGATGACATAAAGATAATGTGTTCGGTGCCGAAATATTATTGGCGTCTTTGACGCTACTTCGATGCTTATCATTCCAGCCGCGAGGTGAGCATTCACAATCGACGACAAACATTATTCCTAATGATTTGGAGAACAGCCTATGAATAAGAGATGGTCCAGAGATTTCTCTCTAGATATTTCAATGAGTTTTCAAGATAAAAGTGGATGATCTCAAACTATGAGTGCGGTGCAGTTGGAGCAGTTACGCTACTTGGGGAGAAAAGTAAGGTAAAATGATACAGCTGCAAGGACATCAGGGTGAAAATGACATTGGAATACGAGGCGTTCAGGAATAGGAGAGAGCCAATGACGTGATCCTTATGTAAGAGTATAAAGAGAAGACTAGTGAAGTCTGATCTGGAGTGAACCGCTTTACAGTGCAGAAACATGGACAATTAGCAAGGAGGACGAGAAATGATTGGAGACCTTCAAGATATGGGTGTGGAGAAGGTGAAGTAGATGGAGAGTAGGAGGAACGACGAAGTGTTGGACATGGTGGGCGACAAGGGGAAGCTTCTGGATGAGATATGGAAGAGGCGGAAGTTTTGGACGGTGCGAGTACCTAGAGGGGAGGAAATGTTAAAAGTAGTGCTGTCGGAAAAATGTTTGGTAAACGAGAGAGGGGTTGGAAATGAATACGAATTATTGATAAGAAGAAAGGGAGAGTAAGACTTATTGTGAATTTAAGAGGTAACTCCAAGTTGTGAGGGGAGACAGGCTTAAAGGTAATCTACCAAATACCCCCGGTAAACCTACCTTGACCGGTAGAATACTTTAATAATAATAACGTGAGAGATGGATGGAGAACTCACCTGAGACCCATGATCCGTTGAGTCGCAGGGGCGCCAGGTCGTGTGTGCCCAGCGCGTCCGCTAGTCTTAACCGGACGCCGCGCACGCGTGGTCCCTCGTCTGGCGGCGTGAGCAGCGCCACGGACGTGACGATGAGCGCGAGCACGGCCACGATGACGAGGAGTGCGATGAGGATGCCGCGCCAATTGCGCTGGTTCGGGTTGCTCGAGACGAGCTCCTTTGCGGATCGCGAGGGGCGTGGGTCAGAAGTCAGATGGAAAGGAGAGAGAAAAGAGAGAGCAATGAATCACACATGGGGGCCCTCGCTACTACGAGGTGCATGGCGTGCAACGTGCGAGCTCTTGACTTCACTAGCTACTGGGTATCAATCAGCTAGAAGAGTGGCAGGGATCACCCTAGTGATCAATGTAACGGTAGCTTTACTATTAGGATCGATTCTAGACTTGGTTTCTCTGCTACAAGGTGGCGTGCATCTATTACCTTATAGGCTTATTTGTTTTTGAAGCCGCATATCTCCCGCTGGACCGGTCTTTTTTCGCGACGGATTAATCATTAAAAAATATATGCTATTATCTTGAAAATTTCGGGGTATATAGTGTAGAGCCTTGTGAACTTTTACTTACATCTCAAATTTGAACATTTCATCTGAATATTTTCTTGGGTGTAAAATATTCTTTTGTGAGTTTGAGTTTCTGGTTAGTGCTTATCAAGCTCTGCATTTCCAATACTGAGTGCAAAGTTAACCGATTCAAAGTTAGTGTGTCATGGTGAGGAAAGACAAAATGCGATGGTCCAGAGGGCTTGGCGGTTCTACTTAATTACATAGTAGAGCGTAAGGAAGGATTGCCTATATGCATAACCGTTTGTGGCGCAATACTTGCTATCCGAAATACCATGCATTAATGCATAAATCAGTAGCATACAATGCTCATTTCACGTATGGATCGGTGTTACAAAATAAGTAAAAATGATTTATATATTTTTCTCTTTGATGATAATGTTTGGCATCAATACCGGCCTGTGGAATTAATCTGGGTATGGTATTAGTTCGCGATGAGTAAGACCGAAAGAAACCAGCATTTTTATGCAAAAAATTAAAATGAAACGATCCTACCCAATAATGAAACGATTCATGGAAAATTAAGGCACTTGAGTCAATGCAATGTACTTGAATTTAGACTACTTGTAGTTTCATTCGTATTTGCTTGGAATTTCAGAATAATTCAAAGATAAAGGCTAAAACACATGTCGAATGCTAATGCGCGATAATAAACTAGGGAGAACGCCCAACTAGAAAGGGGATGATGAAGTTATTGCTGGTCAATAAATTTATAGGAAACAGCTAATAATATTTGAATTTACATTTGCGAAGAAGTTATGTGAACGGTATTTTAAACGTGAAATTTAAAAATAACGCATGGCCTTCCCGTTTTCACGTTTTTACATTTTGAAGTAATTGTTTTCAATCATTATAATATTAAATAGAACATTGATATGAGCTTCACCGGATAGTGATAGCCGGTGAAGCCGTACGCAGTCATGCACGCAGGGTGTGGGTTATTGGTCTCATAGCCTATAAATATTGAGATGCATAAAATTAATTTTCTTTCATAGATATCATAGGAGAGATAGAAATTCCTTAGTGACGGTTATGCTTGCTGAATTAACGTAGAGCAGTGGTGGATCCAGGATAGGGACAAGGGGGGGGGGAGGGCTAAGTGGGGGTCAACCTACCAGCAGTAGTGGGGGCCCGAACATAATTACAATTCTTTCGAGTTTAAATTGGATACCCAAGGGGGAGGGGGCCTAGCCGACTTATCCCTCCCATTGATCGCCACTGACCTAGAGCACAATGTGAACTATATATGTACTTTCTGTTGTTTGAATAAAGTGGGCAACTGAATTCTTGTGCGCAAAAGTAATAAAAGTTCTAAATAATTTTTGTGGCTTTTCATCCAAATGGATGACATCTATAAGGTAAGCTATCTTCCTATATGTCACCATTTTATTATTTCACATTCAAAATATAGGCTCCTGAATATTCATCGAAATGGTTAAAATTGTCTTCTTTGAGCTAAATAATTGTGAAAAAAATATGCATGGATTACTCGTGTTTCTAAAGAAATTTTGAAACGTATTATGTGGTAGATAAGAATGCCTTCTTTGAGCTAAAAACTATTGCACAAAAAATTCATGATTGCCTCGTCGATCAAAGGAATCATCGAAACCAATAATGTGGTGAAAAAAATTACCATTGCGTCAGGACGCGTGCGATGTAATAGGGTGTAATAGAAAAAATGTATCTTGGAACTTGTGTCACGCTCTTCAGTAGTGGAATTCATAGCTGGAGATAAGTTAACTTAGTTCTCGTGAGCCGTCGTTGGCATATGTGCCGCTCAGAGAGCAAATGTGCCGAAAAATGTATCCAGGTAGGAAACCGCCGCAAGGTTGAAACTTATTGCTGTGGAATGCGTTATATTTTTCTCTCTCAGCCACCGGTTTTTCTCCTTAGCCTTCACGAGTCGGTGTTTGCGAGACCAAAGTGACTGAGTGGGGGCCAAGAGAATTGGCGTGCCGTAACATCGCGGCTATTGGCGCTGCAAAGGAAGGAATGAAGGAATTGAAAACTATTTCACTGGAGAGGGGGTACTGCAGTACACGACGTAGGTATGTGCATTAATCGCTACTTGGAGCCTTGCGTCTCGGCATGCAGCTCGTGCATGACCCGAATTCCAACCCCAACGTATATCCCTTTCGGTGAATGAATGCTTGCGTCAATCACTCCTCCGCCTCCGAGTCGTTGACTGGAAGCGCGCCTGGGGACGTAAATGATGTGCAAGGCTGTCGTGGAGCGGTACCCTAGGGTGCTTAAGGAGCGATCGGAATAATAGGGTCGAATTAATGGGAACTTGAGGGGTTGACGCTTTGGTGTTGTTCGAGGTGTGTTTGGAAGCCGCACGGATCCCCAAGGGTATTGAGATCGCCGGGGATGAAAGCCGAGCCCGTAAAGTATAAATCCTCCGTTAATCCTCTGCCATCATTAAACTTTCGCGTTCATCCTGACGTGTAAATATCAAGCTGGAAGGAAAATTTTGATATTTCCATTCTGTTTTCTTTAATAACTAGGCATCGGAGAAAACTGGCTGAGATCCCTGAAAGTATAGAGGCTTTGCATAGAAGTCTACCCGTTTTCCTCCGTCGTTACGGAAGCAAGATGGGCGTAGACTGGGGGCCATTGCGCTGAGATTAGCGGAGTGTGTGTACTTGAATGGCGTATCAAATAGTTAAAGGGAAGGAGAGAAAATATCGCCATCAACTTATAGGAAATGGAAAAGAAGCTAATGGTTAAAAGTAGGAGATTGTAAAGCAGTCTGAAAGACGTGGAACCATGTTGTGGCGGTGAGGTATATTTTAAAGCTTGACTAGAGTAAAGGGTGTTGTGTTGAATTTGGCAGAGGTAGCTCATTCCAGATTTTGAAAAAATAAATTTACGAAAAAGGAAACAGTTGATATTTTTATGGGAAGATTTCTCGTAAGCTGAAATCCTACTTGCATTATTTTCCGAGTAAGCAGTGTTTTTTGGTAAAATTAAATTATTCTGCAGTCATTAATCCATTAGGTGGGAGATGCTGTGGGTAAACCTTTCTTTGAGTTTTATATGGGGATTGTGTTAGTTGGGTCGGAGATGACATTTATACTTTAGATCTACTAACTCATGATATTTCATTGGAGATATTAATGCTTAATTTTAAGTACTTCTCGACAGTTCTTTGCTAGATAAATTCTGAATGATATTAAGGAATATTTATTTTATCTTCTGATACATAGTAGGCATGAAGGTGTGACTCCTAGGAAGGTAACAGATTGTGCTTATTTTCAGCTACAATTAATTCAAATTAAATTGCATACAATACTTTTGATTACTCCGAATAAGTAATCGACTCTGGGAAAATTATCTGTTATTTTGCATTTACAAATATAAAGATACACCTTCAAGAAAGCAAAGGTGTTCTTATTGGGGAGAACATTAATCAGCATCAGCTAAAACTCTAAAAGAAGTCTTCTTAATTGGTCTTAGGAATTATCCATTAGCCCAAATAATCAATTGGTCTTTTCACCGAACATTTAGTTATGTACATTAAATTAGCTGCTGCGAGGTATGCATTTCCTGTCGGATAAAGAGCAACCGTTTATTTCTTATGATATATCTCGGTGGAGAATTTATCATCGCATGTGGTTACCATTAGCTTGAATGGAGGCACATGACGATCGGACCAGTGGTGGGGATTTGAGTAGTCGCAAGAAGTATATAATGGTTGTCAATGTATTTCCGTTCTCTTCTAGGTTTATAAGTCGATGGCATTTTTGTGATAAATCACCACGGGTGCCTAGGAATATGGACACGCGATGGTTAAGGAATTAAATGGAAGCCTAGGAATCAGGCAGTGGTCGTCACGGACACAATCGATGGAAATGCTTTGGAGTGGAATGAAGAAATGCTGGAGGGGATGAGCCCAGTTTCTTTCTTTTATAAATATTTTTTTCGCAAATGATTAGCCATTGGATGTGGAAAAGAAGTAGGAAATTAACTTCTTTAGAATCCTGACAATATATGAATTGATGAATGCCTTCGCAATGTTTGAATTTTCTCGCGTAATTTTGTGGAAACGTTATGTAGGGAAGGAAACTTAGCTTTGTTAGTTCCATACTAACAATATGTTGATATCGACCAAGTTTTCGACACTTCTGACATCATTAACGTCTTGATAATAATATTAGGCGATGATAATAACATAAGTCGGTGATAATGACGTCAGGCGTTCATATTGACGTAAGTGTCGACACCATAGCCGATGTTAATAAATTGTCTGTGTGTGATGTACAAAGTGATTTTCATTTCACTGAATGGTTTTACCACGATTGATCCTCGTGGAGCTCCGTCAAATCCTTCCTAAACTGACAAATAATATTAAAATGTTGCAGTAACATGGAACATGCCAAAATAGGTCTGTTGAGGGTAACCAAAATATTAGTAAAAGGCTAATAAGTGTATTTATGAGAAACAATAAGAATTAATGCGAGTATGGAGAAAAATGAGGTTTCCACAGCGGACAATACCTACTGTAATTTCATGCTCATGAAATGTAAGTACCATAAGAATGACCCGGTCCTACTGAGAGAAAGAATTGCTTTTTTTGAAGTTTGATCCATTATTAATACCAATATTAAAATTTATGAATGCTCTGTTTTGAGCATAGAAAAACAAGTGGGTATTTTCCATTGTCCGGATTTGCTTTGCCGTATAGGACGGTAGATAATACCAACGCCCTAATTTAGTGGTTGCAAATTTCTTATATTAAATTTTCAAGTCACAGCGAATTCGTTGAGTGAAAGTTTAATAAAAAAAATGAATGGTCGAGGCATTAATAGCGAAGCGGTTGGATCGCAGTCGGTTGCAACTTAGGCGCATAAAACGTAACATGAGAAATTATTATTTGCGAATGGCATATTTATAGATTGAATGGTAGATATGGTATTTGGAGGAGGCGACCGACAGCTCAGGTAATTTGCGCCATGAGGGAAGGGTAGGTAAGGAAGGGTGGAGAGAAACCCGGCGTCGACATTAGCCTGCCCTTAACGAAAGGCGCCAAGGTGACCACGGCTTAACGTCCCATCCGACGGACGGAGTGTTGCGCTTGAAATGTTCTCCACACATTATTCAAACAGGGATCGGGCAGTCTCTGAAAATTCTCTGCCACCGCCGGGATTTGAACCCGAGCCCACGGGGTGCTAAGCCAACACTCGAGCCACCACATCCATCCGATCCCCGATTATAGATCGAAGAGAGCATTTGGGTAAAATTTAAAGTAGCATAAAATATATTTTGTAGCCCATAAAGATAGTGAAGGAGAATGTTTGTTTAAATATCGTGGCATCTCTTATCGTGGCATTCCAACTATTTGGCATTTCTTTACCTCAGCGCAACAATATATGCTGTCGATAAGCCAGAAATAAACCTTTTCATTTATTCCCTCGTTTGTGTTTTAACATTCTCTGATATTCCATATTTTAGAGAGCATTTTATATCTTCAAATATTATATTTATGTGCCGTATAATTCGCGGCTTCATATTAAAGTTATCACTCCTGCTGGTTTCTCGAGCAATTTAGAAACTTAGCGATAAATTTTAATGTGAATGTGATATTTAGATTAGCCAAGTGCACAATATCTTGCCGTTTTGTGGAATCTAAAATTTAATTGATGGAAATTGTGTATATTTGTGGAAAACCTAATATTTACATGCAAATGTTCTCAATGTTGGAGATATTTTATTGCATAGAGGTGTTCTCTCCATGGAGTTGCTGCTAGTTTTGCGTTTGTTATAGTTGAATCCCTAATGTAATCAGGCGAATGTAATGTGCTCTCTTGCATCTCACCCATGAATTTTGCTCTTATTGCTCTTTGGGGAATAGCCATATTCTACACCCTAACCTTAAAGGTGCTCATCGTTTGTTTTATTATTATGGACACGTTTTGCAACGGTTATTTTCTCAATTCATTGCTATTTACAGTACATGCGAAATTTTTCAGTTAAAAAATTGCTTTTTATGATAAAATATTTTACCCGTTTCCGGCTTGAAAATATTTTTGAGTTCCCTGTCGTCGGAGTCTATGAAATTTGAATGAAGATATAAAAAGAAGCTCTTAAGGAAAATATGAATACATTCCTGAGAAAATTAGCCTATTTGATTGTCTCATTCCGCAAATTCCCTCTCTTCCGTATTTCCCGTACTCTTAGATGAGCTATCATCATCCTTCTTTTGTCTTCCATTTTATTTCCCTCATCTCCTGACTTGATCTATCGCTCCCGTGACGGTCC
Organism: Ischnura elegans; assembly: GCF_921293095.1. NCBI lineage: Eukaryota > Metazoa > Arthropoda > Insecta > Odonata > Coenagrionidae > Ischnura > Ischnura elegans. The sequence goes on from NC_060248.1 coordinate 85,046,917, forward strand.
CTGTATCTCGGCACCTTAATTAGTCCTTCGCTGAGCCAATGTCAAACCTTGTCTACCCATGCTCTGTGCTCCTGACATTCTTCGTAACCTTAATGACTCTGCCTTAAAACTAATTCCTCGTGTGTAACTTCTAAAGTTTCTGGGCTTTACGACGAAAGTATCTTCGCAATGGTGTTTCAAACAACACTTTCTCTTTCTCCCCATTCTAGTTTGTCATCATTAGATTCTTCTGTAAGTTTTCCTTGTTTTAGTCAAAATTTTAAGTTAATCTATGTATTACATGAAACATTGCTCTTCAGGCATTTTCGGTTGTTCATCTGCGAGGCTTTTGTCTGGTTTTGTACTCAAGTAATAGTTATGCGGATTATTTAATATTTGGTCGCTTGAAGTGTAATTAAATTACGGTTTCAATCTGTATTACTCATTCCCCTTAGAAATATTGGAAAGAACTATGCGATTTATTTTATCTTATCTAATTAGGAACAAGCATACAAATCTCATTAGTGGCGAAAACTATGAAATCAGGTTTACATATTTACGCATGATATGCTAATATCTGTATTCGTATCGATTTCAGAGTTTCCCTTATAGATTTTATAACCATAGCAGTAGGTATTTGGTGGATTTCAACCGACCGCGACGTATGGTTCCAATGTCACGTAAAGTAACTTATCGATGCATTCTAGGTTGAAAAGTTGGCATTTTTTTCTCAGCTTATACTCATATTGGGAGTGAAATTCGTGGTTGACGCTTACTTCACCACTCCTTCCGAAATATCGGCCTGTTAGTATACTTCTATTTCACATCTGGATCTCAATACCTAATGGTGACTGAAGATTTGAATTTAGATTTCCTTAGATCATGTAAAATTTCTTCAGCCCTTGGAATTTCTCAACATTCGCATTGGAAATTTTGGAGTGTTAATATTGACTTATATTTTCTAGTTCAGCGAACGCAAGTTTGCCTTTCTACGTTTGAAGAAAACACTCGTATTTATGTTAATTTCCACTCTTTGTGAGAATTACATGATAATTTTTAGATTAACCATCCGTTCTTCGAATACAAAAGTTACTAGATTTACCGCAGAAGAACGAGAGAATTATCGACACTCGAGTAGGTGACCAGTAGAATTAGAAGGGAAAATATTGTACCCCTTGGTGATTCAAAATTCTGGCGTTTCAGTTTGGTCAGTATTTTTATTTATATTTTAATAATCGTACATAGTCGTAAACTCAAGGTTTGAATAGTAAATATCGTGAAATATTTGTATGTAGTCGTAAACTTCAGATTTGGTAAGTAAATATCGTGAAATTGTGGAAGGTTACTCGGGATTTCCACCGGGTAAGGTTATCCAACTCCATCTCGGCCGACATTTCGGCAGTGGCGCCGACTCCATGGGACCTGAAGCGTCCCCAGCCCCTTCAAAAATTCGTTATGGGTGTGAGGAAAAAATGTGTCAGGTTTGTCGATTTTCCCCGGAGTGTCCAGATATCAAAATTCGTGGTATCAGGGATCTAATGTTGATCATATGAGTCTTCAAAAATGCTTAAAAAACTTAAAACTCACTACTTATAAAATTTCCCGGGGCAAGATCCCCGGTTTGGGTCCCCCAATATATTTTGTTTGTCGGCATCCCTGCGTTTCGAAGAACGAGTTATCCATCGTCATCAGGTCATAATCCCGAGTAACCTTCCAAATTCTATACGCCGGGAAAGCCTGGGATCTTCAAATATCGTGAAATATTTATATATAGTCTTAAAATTCAGGTTAGACTGCAAATTTTGTACTCCGGATTGCCGTGAGCATCAATTAATCGCTGTTTCTTGAAATTACCTGGCATGAAAACGCTACCGTAGATTATGACATTCTTGTCGTTTTGTGACGCATTAAATAGTAAATGGAACCGACATGAGAGCGATCCACGTATTTAATGCCTACGGTAGTGGCTAGAGAGTTGCGTGCGAGTTTAAGGCCAATATTCCTTCGTTATCAAATAATCTTGAAAACTGATCTGCCTGTGAGTAGACTCGGAAGTGTGGTTTTCCAGGTGACATTGTTGGAAAGATATAAAAGAAAGAGCTGGAATTGGAAAGATATCTGTCCAATAAGTGTTTATTGTAGGTCAAATTTACAATGCAAGACTTTATATATTGAATGCGTGTAAGACAGAAACCTAAATATCGACTGTAAATGACTTTATGGCAACTGGACTTTTCTTATCACTCTTTTACGAGAAATTGACTGAGAATGTTGATTCTTGTTGAAATTTTGAGGTACCTATCAGTCTGGGGAAACAGCTTCAGTACTTTGGTTCTTTATGAAATTTTACTCTTTTATCAGTCTGAAATTCACAATAAGTGCCATCTCCTCCCTCTCACAGCATCTATGATCCCATGTTGGCATAAAATCTTAGCATTTGATTTCTCTTGATTATTCATTCAATTTGTTTTGCAAGAACGAATATGACCATGAAAATGAATCCATTGTTTCATAAAGAAAGTGGGAATTTACCTTCAGTAAAAAGTCGTAAGGGATTTTTCATCACTAATTATTATTTGTTCATTACTAACTTAATAAAATGACAAAACATTTTCATTTTATTTGCGATGGACATTAACGTGAGGTCTTTGGCACCTTGATGGTTTGACTCCTTATCACTGATTTTAAGGTTAAGTGTATGAAATTAATGGAAAAACTAATATATTGACCTAGGTGTCTGAAATCCGTTGAGATAAACAGAATGAAATAGAATTAATGAAAACGACGAGGTTTTCGAGTTATACTGCACTGTACTTGCTCAGGTGTAAGACGACTTAATGATTTCTATGTTGCTCAATTCTTGAAATACTCATTATTTTGTCAGAAATACGCTAGATGTGTGTATAGCTATGGAAATTTCTTTAAAATAAGTCTTGATTGGTACCCACTTTGGAAAAGAATATAAAAAGTAAATTCATTTTTTCCTGATATTCACGCCCAAGTGCAATCACAACCAGGGTTTTCTATATATAGTCAATCTATGTTTTTAATTCTCACCACATTTTGGCAGTGGAGGTAAAAATTGTATTTCTATTAGGAAAAAAATATTTTGAAAACTAATCATGCCAAAATATACCTTTTAATAATTTAAATGCGTATTGATTTATTGTTAAGAATTCGATAAAAATCCATTGCCATTTATAGGTTTTGGTGGACTGAGGGTGTAATCTAGCGTTCACTTAATAGGTAATGATTGAAGTATTAATTCATCTGTTTTTCATACGGTCCATGGATTGCCCAACGAAATCGAATCATTAAGGAGAAATGTTAATTATATATTAAGTCTCCCTTTAGATGGTTTATCGTGTGGTTTTCCTTCTGTTTGTTTGTTTGAGAAAAAAATTTACCAGTTACAGTTACAATTTTGAAAATATTGGGCGATTCTTAAAAAGACTAGGGCGATTCTTAGGTGTTCCTATTGGAAAAGCGCGTGTGACACTTTTTTGTCCTTATAAGTCTGGAAAAATGGATATTGAGCCATAAATAAAGTAGTCTCGGGCTTGGCTCTCGTGGTAAAAAATCGCTGAAGAAGCTCTGAGAAGATTATACGAAAGTATGGGTATTAACGATGTAATGAAGCTCTTCTTGTCAATGTAGTTCCCTCAGTAGTTGCGGGAAAGGAGGGTCGTAAGAAATTTTATTCGTAATATACAACGCCAATCCTCGTACCTGATCTTGAGACCCGCTGCTTGAATTTTAATGAGCGCCATCGCCTCTTTGGACGGCCCATGTTCATCACATTTCAAAACACGATCGTGACGGTATAAGTTTATTCCATTAAGACGGGGTCGCATCGAGTAAAAGCTCCCGCATGTTATTTCTGCGGAAACGAGACCCTAATGCGTTAGAGTGCGGGATACGGCAGGGTTTGTTGTAGCGCAGGGTCCGAAGAGAAAACATTAGCGGACCGCGTGTGACGCATTAAGCGCAAAGAATCGAGAGCGCGAGAGTTAAATAACGAGCTCTATCAAAGGGGCGTGGGCGAAGGTATTTGGGACACTCTGTTGTGTTTCGCTAGTTGAGAGAGAGTGGCGCTATCTGGAGCCACTTATTTGCACTTCTCTTAGAGAGGCTGCACTTGGGACGTCCGAGTGGATACATTTGTGTAGGAAGAGTCGAGGTATTTTTTTCCGCGGACGTTCGCCCTTCTGGTTTCCCTGAAGTACGTCCGAGCGCTGAATCGCCATGCCTTTGTCAGATGTAGGGAATCCCTGAGTCATATATGCCTTTGTCAGCGGTGGAGAATCAAATTGGGTAGCTGGTGTTTGCAGTTGGCTCTTTGTTCCTCGCTGAGTGAAGTTGGGAGAATTGGATGCGAAAGAAAGGATGGTATCTGGATTGGGATTGGCCTATTTTCAGTGGATGACGGTCGTGGATCACACACCTATCGCCTCTTATTGCCCAGTGCATTGTTGTAGGCAGTAAACCTACAGCTGATTTTTATCCCTAAACGGTAATCCGTGAGCCCAGGTGACGTGCGTGTCGTCTTAAGCGATAGAACTCGTTGTGACTAAAACGGCGCAGCACAACACATCTGCGCCGTTATATTGTTGTAACGTATGATCTTGAAATAAAAAAAGTAGCGATGATTAAATTGGCGGTAGCATTTGCAAAATGTCAAGATTGATTTTTTTTACTAAGAAAACTGTCATAGTCTTTAAGACTAGATCATTATTTTTTTGTAAACATTTTTATCTTCTCCGTTTTAACCTCAATGAGATTTTGAATTTTTCAAATATTCCATTTCTTGCTCCCGGTGGACTCACTTCGAAATATTTTCCTTTCCGCTGAGGATTTTTTTTTGTCGCTAACTTTGACCTTACGAACTAACTAATATACAGCTCTGTATAATATTTTCTTATCCGAACATGGAATAATTATCATATCATTATTTAAATTTTTGTTCACCTTGAAAGCATTAATCTTTTTATAATATTTGTGGCAGAAATGATATAACGATTGCCTTTCATGATTTTAGAAAATAAAGACTCTCCTAAAAAAGTGATCATTTCCATTTCTTTAATTGCAAAAACATCTCGTTTCAATTCATACCGCGCTGAGTAATACACATTTGGTTTTTCCACGAGCATAAAAGTGATGGTGAGATAAGACAAACCCCTTTTTAATGGATTCCTCCTTGCTGTCCCGATAATGTGCTTGCGTCGCCATTTTAAAAGAGGAAAATCTTCTCGGCTCTTTAACGGAAATCTGATAAGGAGGTTGGGCCTCTTTTTGGAGTGGGATCGAACCTGATAAAAATGTGTTTGGCAAACAAAAAAGTCGTGGTAGCGGGGGTGGCGCGTGAGAAAATGGGTGTTTGCAAGGGAACCGATTGAAAGGGGTAGAAAGAGGGAGAATGAGACTTTGGAAGTGAGTGAGGTATGACACGGGAGATGGATAGTTTCCCCAGGCCTCAATAATTGTTGCGTGCGACCGAGGGATATCTCGGAAGAGATCGCCTGCAGCGCGCGCCTTGCCCCGGCCGCTCCGTCGCTTCACGCGCGTTTAAATGCAGGGACAAACTCACTCCACTCTCCAAAGTGGCACGAATTTAAAGCCCTCTGTCACTAGTCGCGTCGGTGATTTTTTTTATTGCGGAGTCACCACTTACCATGGAGGACTCCGGAGTTGAAGAATTTACGATGAAAAAAAGATGTGTCAAGACTTGAATTCGACCATTTGTTCCCTCGTTCCGTAGCCAGTTAGTCTGATTTTATACTTGATGTACTGGGGATTTTTTTGACACTTTTTTGCTCTGCCTCCCGTTCCGTTTTCCAGGCCATTTTATGGGTAAAATTTAAATGTTAAAGGATTGGATGAATACCTTTTCCAATTCAGTTATCGTTTAACACTTTCTAACCCAGAGCTGCTTCTGGGAGAAATTAAATTTCAAGACTTCTCATCTAAAACAGTGAAAATTTTCTACTCGATCTTAATTTTTGTGGCAGCTACACATTTTACCATTAAAATTTACAGCACAAAAGAACACGTATTTTAAATCTTTCCTGAATAGAGCTGAAAATGTATACATTTTTGATGCTACTTAGAAGCAAAATTGGGCCATAGTGGGTGAAAGGAACCGTGGATACCTCTTGCCACATCTGCAACTAGTATGAATTATATGCACAATAATCTTTGCTATTGGAGATTATTGACTTTAATTTTACTCTAAAATTGCTGTGGTTCACATGTCCATCTTTATAACGGTCATTTATTTATTGCGTGCATTCGAACGATACACTGGAAATCCTACAACATAATTGGTGTATGAATTTCTATAATTAGCCCGCTAACAGTTATATTTTTCTAATAATACCTGATTGACCCATCCATTTCCGGTCAACTTTCCCTACACTCTAAGAGTGTATAGATAACATTTGTCATCATTTAATTCGAATGATTGGAGCACACTTGTAACGTATTAGTGAGAAGATTGCCACAGCGCCAAGCTATATCTAATGAATCATTAGTGAGTTCAACCAGTAAAACCTCAATTCATTAGAGATACTGATGCATTAACCCTTGTTCCGTTACTAGATTACGCTATCTCCCCGGAATTAGCATCTCGATTAAAAATCACTCATTAAATACCAAGCCCCCCTAATTACAGATGATGACTAAGACCATTTGTTTTTACTGTCGAGATGGCTTTCTCTTACCAAGCGCCCGCTATCCTTGGACCGCCTTTCCAATCGTTCAGCTCAATCACGTGGTCAGAAGTATCGAAAGCGCTGGCGAGGAAAGATATTGAACTCCACCCGTTCGCCAGAGGAATAAAAGTGCAGCTCCGAAATCAAGCGCCTCTCCTGCTCAATTAGAGAGTAAGCATTATCCACGGGGGTGTTGGGCTGGCTCCACGTTGGAGGGGACGATGGGCTTGAGGCCGTAATGCGTGGTAAAACTTGGCATTCCTCAACACCTTTAGGAAGTATATACAATGTAGTATAGAATGTATAAAATGACCTGTCCATCTACATTCAATTAGCCACTGCAATAATATAAATCGGTAATGACTGTTTAACGAGGTGATTAAATACCTGAATGACCCACCCTCGGTGCAAGAACCACATGATGGCCAATTTTTGCAAAAATTAGATTTCCACAGATACATGAAAGATATCCTCCCCTTTATCAGCAGAAATTGTACTTTTCTGCAATAAGTTCCCACTAAGTTCAGCAGGTATTATTGAAAACTCACGCTCCACTCTCCGAGTGTAAGAAGTATTTTTTGCTTCTCATTTTTCTCGAAACGTCGCATTTGATATATATCTGGCTCTTGCTCTTATGCCTTCAATCAAAAATCAAAACTTCTTTTTAGTTTTTGGTAGGGATTTTATTAATCTATTGGTAAATAAGATGGAGCAAGGCAATATTTAAGAGTATCCTGATGTCATCGATTTCTAGTATATGACAAAAGATAGCAACCCTCTTTTAGTGTTTGAGTGTAAAATTGCATTGGTCTTGAAATGCTCCTTTAGTTGGTGATATAATCTCTGAAAATTACATTCCGCTGCTACCAACGCTTACAGTGGGTTCATAAAGATGTGAAGTCCTTAATTGGCCCACCTCCTCAACCTGATCACCCCCGTTCTATCAAAATTAGCGGCGGCCGCGGCGGCCGATGATTATGGAAGAGTTCAATCCCTGGATTGAGTTTAACATCTGTTGATAACTGCGGCATATTTTGTAGATTTATTAATAACTGTTGTAAGCTTAGATTCACGAAAAATAGATATCAAATCGAAACTTGAAAGTACCACCGAACGCAATGCCTATATTAACTTCTCGCGGTGAAACCAACACCTCATATAAGTTGTTGCTTGCTTAAATGAAAACAATTTGTTCCTCAATTTTGACCAGGATATTTGTATATATCTGAATAAAGTAATCTTTCGTACAAAAATTTTTACGCAGTTCCATAATTTGTGTATCGCAAGGGATTTAAATATAGATCAAAAGGCAACAGGACAATTTTCTGGAGAAAACGTTTACCATCCAGACAGAATAATGTTTGTAGCACAGTGGTAATGCTTAGTGCCTCTTTCACTATTAGTCAAAATAAATTGAAGAGTCTATTTATCACATCCATTTATAGTTCATTTATCGCTGAAAATGTAAATGAATTGGCCAAAAGTGCTTCCAACGAAATCGCGCTATAAAAAGCTTACACCGACAATTTAGCACAAAAAATAACTCCGATTAATACTTTGTTAAAAATCGCCGGAATGCTAAAACTGTACCCAGAAGATAAAATAAATAAAAATTATTGGAAACTCTTCTAATAAAAGAAAAATAATCGAAGATCATAGGAGATTAAAGATATGAAGTATATTTGCGAAGCATATTAAAATATTTAAAAATATTTTAGGTGATAAATTTTTCTTTACCCTGCATTCATTATGATCGTTACAAAGGCATTATAATGACTTTGATTTGTTTAGATCTACGTTCTTCTGGTTTCAACACAGCAGATATGATAAAGTCGTAATAGACAAATCAGTTTATGATTCTATCCCCCACACCAATGTATTATTTATAAATCGCTGTAATTTTAAATAAATCGGGAGTTTCTTCAGAATTCAGCATTTCGACTTCTTACCTACTACTGGTACCATGAATTTAACACGGACCTCGTCTCAAGTACGTGATTTCTAAAAACTTCTCCAAAATGCACAAACTAAACCTTGAAAATCAGTTGAACGTTGAATAATATAACAAATTCTTGCGCGATATCAATCAAACTTTATGAGTCTACCCCCTAAACCAACTTTTCATTTACAATTCGCTGTGAAATTAAAGAAATCGGGAGTTCCTCCTCAGAAAGTCAACATTTTTATTCCTTACCAACTATTAGTATAATAATTGTAATATGGATCTCGTCTCAGGTTCACATTTTATAAAAACTTTGCCAAAATGCACTAACTATTCCCTGAATATCAGTCGAACGTTGAATAATATAACATATTTTTACGCGATATCCCTCTAATTCTCGAAACAATTCATCATAACTCCGCACACGGTCCAGTACGTGGATCACGACGGGATCAGAAACTTCGGAACGATTTCGCGAAGCAAACAATGAAGGTCACGACGACGTCCCGTAGAAGAGATTTAACCATTCAAAAGGCCGTTCGCTACGCCGCCGAGGTGAATCCGCACGCGTGCCGCCACTCGAGTGTCACTTTCCCCCCACACGCCCCCTTCCGACGGTCGCGTGCTCTGCGGGGGATAATCGGGGGTGCCTCACCTCCTCCTGGGCCATTTGGGCCTCCTTGGACTCCGCCCCTCCGCCGTCTTCCATGGCGCCGCCCCCGACCGCCCCACGCGGGGCCACGCACTGCTCCTTTCACGCCACGCCAAAACGGGCCGGACTTCACTCGGCGACGGCGGCGGTTGTGGCCCGCCTTGCGCGCACACGCCCCCGTAGACCTTTGGGCAAAACTTCTGTCTTGTGCGTCAGGCGGGGATCTCCTCGGCGGACCGCGGCTTCCCGCGCACTGTCGTCCGGGTTTGAGGGAGTCGAACCAACCCGTTCCTCTCCTTCCACCCCCGCCTCCGCCACCGCCTCCCCTCCAAGGCCCACCCCCTTATCCCACGGCCCCCATCGGCCAACCCGGCGGTGCCCCACTCCGCGCTCCCAACCTCACCGACGCTCGATATATAGGCACAGTGCTGCCAACATTGCACCGCGCGGGAGGGGGTCGCGGGTCCTGTATATATACATGTATCGGTAGGGGCCCCCTTGTGGTCCTCGCTTTTCTCACCCTTCCCCGTTTTGTCGTGCCTCCGGAGGGGATGGGATAGGGTCCGGAGAGTGCGATAGTGCACACCCCCTTCCTCCCTGCCTCACGGAAAGCACTCCCGATAAAACGGTTTGATTCGGCGCGTTTCCGCCAGAGGGACTCGATATCGCGCGGGTTAAAGGGTGTTCGCCCGGCAGTAGGGGGCAGTATGCAGTGCCCTCGATCGGGGAGGTCGGTGGAATGTCGCATGTGCTCGGTTGGGAGAGCTGGAGGGGGAGGGAGGCGTTAAGGGCCCTTGTATCCTGGGCGATCGGGCACTGTTTTCTTGTGAAGGGTGATGGGAGATTATGCGATGGAATTCAGAGAGTAAGATCATGCGTGGCTTGTTTATTATGATTTCTGAGTTGCATAGATATTATTTTGTACATATTGAAAAGAAAGGATGACGAAATGATCGGTAGATATTGGGGTAAGTTCTGTTCCTGAGGTGGAAGAATCGATGAATTACATTCTAACATTATGTGTGTTCAGGAAAAAGTTTCTATATTGATAAAGTGCTGTGTATCAGACATCTGGATTTTTTAGAATGTCAATAACCGTAAGCGCTTGAATAATTTTTAAAAATTTGGGTTAGTGTGAAAAGGGTGTAATATACTTATCAGGTGTTCTTAGGAGAGGTTTTTTTCCTGCTAAAGGATGAAATTTTGTTACTCTATATTGCCGAAAGGGTTGCTGAAAAATAATTCTGAAATTATATCCTGTTGGTACTAAATGTAGGTCACGCATTCTTCGTTTTATGCTTTCAGGTCGTAGAGAGCTCCAGGGGATTGCATGAAAATTATATGCAAATATGACTCATCTAGACAGGGAGCGTTTAAGTTTGAAAGGTGACTTTGGAGGTAGTTTTTGGTTCCTTAATCCTTGTAAAAATTTTTAAAATGAAATGAGGGAATTAAGTTAACATTTATATCTTCTTGCCGTTTAAGATGCATGTTTTCTATGATTTTGGGGGTTACAAATTTCTTCGCAATACCAGATGGTTTAATGAATCTCGTTATTTTTTAGTTTTCTCTTGAGTTTCGAAAAAGTGAAGATACCGATGGGACTCGAAATTTTGGAGTTGCAGTTTACTATCATACCTAGGCTTAGGTTAGAAGAGCAGGGCTGCGTTGAAATTTTGGTAGTGGCAAAGAAGTAAGTGAAACGTCGAAACTCCAGAGCGCCCGAATATTCCCGGCAAGGCTGGCGACCGTCGAAAGGGACGCGGAAGAAAGTAGCTTTGAGTGGCGGCACGTGTGCGAATTCACCCCTGCGTGATGGACGACATTTGAATGCTGAAATCTTCTTAGCGACGTCACCATGGCTATTGCTTAAAATCCTGAGAACATTTTAGCTCTCACAAGTGCCAGGAAATCCTTTCTTTATATACGTGCGATGGAGTCTCATTTCGTAAGTATTTTTATTCGAAAAATCGGATATCGAATTGGAACCGGATTAAAAAATATCCTCCTTCTGTTAAATTCAGCTAAACGAAACCGCTTAAGAATTTATTCTAAATGCTCACCCTTATAGTAATTGTTTACGTAAATTAAGGTCTGAAAATATCGTATCAGTTCTGGAAAATTATGGATATGTTATCGATAGGGAAAACCACTCTTGAATTCGCAAAATAAAGAGTGAATACTTGATATTGACATTTGAAGCAGAATTATGCTCATTGAATTAACTCTAGTCATTTGACATTGCAGCAATGATGGAGGTTATATAATTCGGATCAAATTGATTTCAAATCATTACCTTATCTATACTTTTGATCTATTAGATATTATCCTACGTTTTCCGTTGCAAGTTTAACCATAAACAAGACCCGTCCTAAGCACAATCTTGCCGCGTATTTATCGACGGGAGGATAGTAAATAAAAGAGAGTGCGAGTGACGTAGGAGCAAGGATAGGAGAGAGCCACTTCAATGCCTATCCCCTGACGTCGTCGTAATGAATCGACGCGGTCGCATCCCTTTGCCAAGAATGAGTGATTCCATTCATTAATAAGGGGTGGGCGGCTTCTTTTTTGCCCTCCACCCCTCTTTTAGGTGTCACGAGGGATGAAGGCACCAGTGACAGGGAGCTTTACTCTGAGGGGGAGGAGTGTGTGGTGTTATGTGGGGCGCGGGATGTCGATGGTGGGCGCCAGGTGAAGCTGGAGTCGACCGGAAGTTGTGGGCGGGCTGTTGGGGGAAGGTTGGGGAGTATAGGGAGCTAGGAGGGGAAGTGATGGAGTGGGGTCTCGATGAATGGAGGACACGTATTTCTCCCCCCTTCCCTTCTCGTGCCATCTCCTCTGGCTCGTTCGACAGTTCGCTTAATCGGAACCATCATCGGCAGTTTTGCCCATCGAGGATAAGATAGTATTGAGGCCAATGATTGGCATCGACCAGTTCGTTTTTGTTTGCCGATGGTAATCTTTTGTCGATACCTTCATCGATTGTTGGTGGTCAGTGCATGGTAAATGGAGGATATGTTCCTCTCCCACTCATCATGTCTTTATTTGGGCTTTTTAGATCTATGGAAACCGTCATCCATAGCTTTAGTCATCAAGGGTGTGACCGTGAGTGTATTTTAAAAGGGTCGAACGTAAAATTTTTGTCGATAGTCTTCAATTATCTGTGAAGATCAGTGGCTTAGTGACACCTAACTGTAAACGAATGAATGGTGATATCTTCTCCCGAGGAGAATCCAAGGAATTGCGCATCTGACCATCTTGGGAAGGATCTTTAGAATGCTGCTCCATTTAAATGCATGGTGAATCCTGGAACTTCAATTTTTTCTCCGCTAATATAATTCGGATGAGATTATGACTTAGGAAGTAAATTACTTGCACCCCCTTAGGCATTTTATAGCTCAAAATGCAACATTCTCTTAATCGAGTTTTGCACATATTCCTATTTTAAATACATTGCCCCTTGTGAAAATGTATAATAATGCATAATGTATTGCTGTCTAATGATAAAACTCTATTAATGTAATGAGCCTATAAAAATAAAAAAGGTCGAGACGTCTACTTGTATACATTCATGACTTTGCAGCTGATTTTAAATCGGCTGAAATCATGAACCCAGATTTACAGGAGTTCAGGACTGGTAAAAATCCCATAAGGATCATTTATTGCTGTCGAATGATCAAAGTCTGACAATTCTATAAGCTTAGGAAAATGAAAATGAGAAGGTCCGGGATGTATACAAATTTGCATGGATGAAACAGTGTCTTTTTAGTCAGGCATAAAATTTAGGTGTTCTAGAATCCATTTCATGCATCGGAAATCGGTCGGGTGAATAATGTTTCGGGAATATTCGTGGGTGGAAATATTTTCGTTTTCGTGAGCGGCATGATGACTGCATGCGGACGACTTCTGTCATGCCGTCGCCGAGATAGATGGACCGTGGGCGGAGTGAAGTGGTATATCTTTTTCAGGGCAAAGGGTTTTCGGGATCGGATTGCGTGGGGTCAGGGAGGTGGGGTGTGATCGGATGAGCCGCTAGTGGGACGGAAAAAGGTCTTTCTGGCGATGGATTTTGGAACTTTTTTGGGAGGGCAAGGTAAGAATGGACGGACAATGGGAATTTTGTATGGGTTATTCCTTTCTGATTCTCCATAGCAGTTGTCGGTAAATCTTGGATGAAAAAGATTAAAACATGTCTCTCGCAAGTTACCGAACTCAACGGTTACCGAATGTCTTGGGAGCCATTACAATATTCATCATCATATGTGTATATCTGCACGTAGTGTACGTATTCATCTGAAACAGATTGTGTACATTATATTCGAATATAATATCGATTGCTGTAAAAACAGGGTCGAATCTTTCATTCAAAATTTCATCAGATTGTATAAGGTTCATCACCACGTTGCACTTCGCTGACTTCCTTAGTATATGGTATCTTGTAGTATTCCTTGATATCTTTATTTTAGTTCAGCAGTAATCCAAGCTGGTATTGATGTTTATGCCGTATTAGTTTCATATAATAAAATTTATCCGATGGCTAGCCCTATGATGTATTCATACGGCTTGGTTTTTCATAACACATATTAATTTATTTCAAAGGAAAATTGCTTCGGGTAAGAGAGAGAGAGTCGACGACCACAGCGAAAGCAATGGGTTACATTACTTACGACGACGGTGGTTGATATTTGTATTGATTGTATTAATTCCATCTAAATATTTTCTTCTGATATGCTTTTATTTTTGCTCCAAATCTATATTATTCTACGACCTTTGGAAGTTGAGAGCACCTAGTGTCTCTCCGGGAACCAGTGACGGTCACCCTTTCCTTTGTTCGAGTTTCCTCTGTCTCAATGTTGTCCCAGGTTCGACCGTAGTCGTGTGCCAATTCCCATGGCAACGTGCGGCATTATAATTTGCATTTCCCTTACTTGATTCGCGTGCATCCAGAAAGTAACGACAGCGTTGACGTAGAGACCTCTCACTTGCACATGTGCCTACTCCCCCTGGCTCGTGGCTACACGTGGAAGGCCATTGACGTAAATATTTGGAAATAAATGAGTGCAGCCATCTATAATTGGATATAAAAATCGCGGGAGGGAGGGAGGGAGAGTGAGAAAAGGAGTAAAAATGTGCATTGGCCACGATGGCTGATCTGGAGCGCCTCGTTAAATCAACAAGATCCCATTCCTTTTGCCGCGAATGGGGTTAGAATTTTTTTTCTTCGCCAAATATCCGTGATTTAGCCAAAACATTCACAGAACGGCGCAGTTTCTTTCAAGTTCATCGCGTGTGTGTGGATCGGTGGGGAAATTGTTGGACGGGTGAAATGTCTCGCCGAAAATCGCAGACCTTATTGTTAAGGAAATTTAATTTCAGTTGTGTACATACTATATTTTTAGGTTGGTGCAAATAATTTAAATTAATTGCTTAGTAATAGTTATTTAAATTTATTACTGCTTCGCATAAGTTTCAGAAATTCTTTGAAATCTTAGTGACTTCGAAATTATATTAACCTAATCATTGAATGTTCTAAACCGTTGATCAGTTTTGCGATGGCAGTAAATTTTCATCTCATAAGCAATCGTTGACGTAACAAGCACATTAGTTTTTGACTTGAGTTTGACGTAATATTTTAATACTTTGAGTCTAATTCTGCGTCATTTCTATTTGACCTGCTTTTTTTTGCAAAAATATCAGAAATTACTTAGTTAACGCATTGAAGTAGCAACGTATTATTTTTTGACCACTCTTATACAATGGTGCTCTTAGAACTGCTCATTTTTTAAAATTATCATATTATTGTTGTAATTCACGTATTTAATCTACTTATCGAAAATCACCGATTTCCTAATTCAATTTTGAAAATATTTTGCCGCGCATACCCCAAATTTTTCCGGGACAGCCAGTGGAGGCGGAAGATAAATTTTTAAATTTCCAAGAAAATGATGTTTACTAGTTATATGCACCAAGGATGAAATTCGCCATATAAATCATTTGGCTTAGCTGGTATTCGAACCCGGATCTCCCAACAGCAATTTGAATCAAGAGATCCGGGTTCGAATCCGGGCTAAGCAAAATGATTTTTATGGCAAATTTCATCCTTGGTTTTATATTACTTTACACCCGTGCGTGTGAATGCATAAAAAGTTACATGCTCTATGCAGTGCTTTAGATATTCACTCGGATTTAATGTGAAACTTCTCCAAGTAAGGGATGAGTACTGCCAGGGAGGAAGGCTCTGGGTAGTATATTCCCCAACGCCTCTTACGGTGGTGGGGATATCACGGCGGAAAGCGAGAGAAAGAGTGGGAGAGAGAGAGTGGTAGTTGGCTCCGTCCCATCGGAGGTCCAAGTGAGCGAAAGGGACTCCACTCGGAGCCGCGAACTCGCTCGGAACTCAGCGGGTGGCGTCAGAAAAAAATCAAAATGGAGCGAATGAATGAATGGAGCAAGTTTATTCAAAGGGTTACCCCGTATCGATTCGTGATTTTTTTTTCAGTGGCCCTCCTCGCGCTGTAATTTGTCTCTCGAGAACACGTCTGCTTCGCATTATGTAAGGCGCAGTAATGTTTGCGCTCACATTTTGCCATTCTCTCATGCCGAGTTGAAGATTTCCCCCGAAATTATGGCGTCAGTAAGAAGCGAACGTGCATTCAATGAAACTTTATTTACATTTTCAAATATTATTATGTTAACGCTTGTGCTTCGGACTTGAAGGACGTGAATTGTCAATTGTATTCAATTCCCCCGAAATTATGGTGTCAGAAGGATGTGAATGTGTATCAAGTGAAACTCTATTTATATTTTCAGGTATTATTATTATGAAACTTGTGTGACGACTTGAAGGAAGTGAATAATCAAAATTCACTAATTCTTGATTTACTTTGTGGCGTTCCATTATAAGTTTTCCTGGATATCAGACATTTACTTATACCACTTATTTTTTATCAGAGCGCGACTCTGGTTTCAATGAATTATCATCATATTCAGGCGCTAATTATGATTTGTAATAAAAAATCTTTAGGCGCTAATTATGATTTTTTAATATTTTTTTTTACAAATCATAATTAGCGCCTGACGATGATGATAATTCATTGAAACCCCGGTCGCGCTCTGATAAAAATAAGTGTTATAAGTAAATGTCTGATACCCAGGAAAACTTATAGTGAATAATCAATTATACATTTAACTATGGGAGTACTGTGCAGGGGAAGTAAGGAAAAAACCGCATGATTTCCTACTTATTAATTACAATTTATTTAGTAAAGTTGACTATAGTTACGGTTGGATGGGTCTGAGGAACTTGATTCCATAGAATTGAGGATGTGAGTTGCTCTCAGCCTTCTCTCGGGATGGAAAACGGGCTGCCTACCTGCAACCAGTCCTTTAACCTCGAGAAGCAATAAATAATTCTGAAGGGACTCTACTAAGCTATAATTTTGATGGATTACCTACAAGATATAGTTGGATTAAAGGATTGGGCCAGTCTGCTTCAACTTTTATAGTCTTTACGTCCTATCCTCCATTGAAATTTTATTCTTTATCCCGCAATATCTTTTTAATCCTTGCATACGGCTCTTTTTCATCCTCTTCTTTGTATATTTCTTGTATTTTATACTGTATTCTCCCCTCTATCTCGGAATTTAGTCTGTAATTGTCCCTGGGTAAATACTTAATCCACATTTTCTAATATCCTTATGCTCTTCACATAATGCTCAGCAGTAGTAATTCATGTGTTCTTGCTCTATTTTCTCGCCTCATAAACTGTAGTATCTCACTGCGTTAGTATACATTGAATTCAATAAAATATGAGTTTCGCATCACTAATTTCCTGAATAATATGCCACAATTTAGTCAGTGGTGGGCGTAATTTCATCGGAAGTGGGTATCTCATAAACATAATCACATTTTGAAAGCGTATCGATGAACAAATTATTCAAATCAGAGCGGCGATTCGTATCTCCGGAAACCGATTCAGTTCCTGTCACGCTGGACAGTAAAGTTGTTTAAGCAGCGTTACAGATTTGCATAGGTTTCGGATTTTATAAGTGAAATATGGTTTATATTTTTGTCCGTGTGTAGTACAATAGCCCACGAAAAGACGAGAAAATACATTTCCGTGGTGTGAATGGCATCTTTTTTTGCGCATAATAAATCTTTCATTTACTCCCCACACAATGGGACACAAATTGCGGTGAACTCGTGAGCATTTCGTTTTTTTCTGTGAAAGCTATTATTTCACCGAGCTAAGAGTTATTCATGGGTTAAACACGTGAAACACTCCCCAAAAAATCCCCGAACATCAGAAAAAATGGTCTTTTACGTAAATTTATTTTTTTAAACCGTGGCGTGGTTATTGCTCCGAAAAAATTTCCCACGCATATTCAGAAGCGGAAAATATGGCGTTTCTGCATATTTTCGAAGTCAGCGTCGAAGGGCACCGCGCATCGCTCTTTCATTATTGTGAAATATATTTGTGCGCTCACAGAGATACTTTGGAATTGGAAAATAAAAAAAAACAAAAACGCAAAGCTCGGAAAGAAATGGCGTCGGGATTTTCCCCATCTCATCCTTTAAAGGAACAACCGTTAAAGAAAGATTATGTGGAGAGGGATATATAGGAGGGTAGAGAATAATAAGGAAGCGAAGTTTTCCAGCTAATCTGACCTTCCTCCCTTCCTTTCTTTGGCATATCTCACTTTCTTCCACTGGACCTCCTTCCTTCTCTGCATTCCTCCTCAAGGATTCCTGTTCTTCCCCTACATTCCTGTTCTCCAGCCAGGATAACCTTCCACTCCCTGTACCCCTAGTCTGTTTCCTCCTGGCCGCATGCTTTTCTGTTATACCCCTTCCCTTTCTTCCCCAGAAATCGAACCCTTAGCAAAGCGATAACTCTGTGCCGAGAATTTTCTATTTCGTCCCGTCTTCTCCTTGTTTTCGGGAGCTTCCTCCTTATCTACGTTTGCTATCTTTTCTCCGATCTTAATCTCCTCTCCTCTCCTCTCATCCCACTACACATAAAACTTCTCCAAGAACAACTAAGAGACATGTAACATCATGGAAACAGTGGGAAAGATTCGATACTTATCTATTGTTGCTTAATCTTATTCTTTTCCTTTCTAAGTACTGGGTGACATTCATGCTTACATTAGGTAAATATGTTTTCGCAGGTTTTTCACAACCCCCTACTTGTGTGAGCATTTTCCTGAGATGGTTTTTTTTCCAATAAAGACGAAAGTCAATATCGTTAGATTTTTCTTACCTTTGTTCACATCTTTTTACACGAGGTTAATGTAACTTTGTTCAATTTACATTTTGCTTTTATTTTAAAATCTTACTCAAATGTCTCTATCGTTATAGTTTGACTGCATTCAATTTTAAGAGTAACTTGACAATGCATTCCTCTGCAAGTATTGAATGTATAACGAAGGGTTAGATGGAAGATGGGATTTAATAGTCGCAACCTCGCTCTATAAAGTGGCATTATTATAGTTATATTCCCAAGTTCTGATTCTAATCTTCCTCGCCGTCCTCAATTCTTTTCGCCTCCCTCTCGATTATTTTCCGCCTTCTCCTTTTCATTCCCTGCCATAAATTCGTCGCCGTATCGCAAACAATGATTCCTCATCCCCTTTCCCCTTTAAGGGCCTTCCCTCTGTATTTTCATCATGACTTGCCTCCATCCCTTTCTTCTGTTCACGAGAGCCCGGCTTCAAATTTCCTCCGCGTTCTTATGAATTTTTATCCTCTCCCTCTCACTCTTTCCCGTCTTGAGCTCCCCGCGTGTGTTTTCAGAGGGTACACTTTGCTGCGGATTAATATTTCGCGAGGCACTTAGAGGGAGAGACCCCTGCTTTGCGTTATTACTCCTAGAGAGATGGGGTAAAAAGGGGAAGTTTCTGCTCGAGCCGCGCTAATTTGAAGCCGACTTGATGTTCTTCTCAGTGTCAGTCATAAGTTTCAGTGTGAGTTCATTCTTACGATGTCGGCATTGTTTTAATTCACTCTTTCCAGCGAGAGAGCTCAGGCCTTAGCTAGCTAGTGTTTTCTTATGCTTTCCGTTTCCACTCCAAGCGGTAGTATTTTTGCAAAATCCAAGTAGGCATGAATAATATCAGTGTAAAGTGTTATTCCAGTTTTTGTTTTCCGCGGTGATCATACAATCGTATATCAATAGCATGTCATTACATTTCTCTAATTTATACTGATAATCGAAAGAGATGTTATAGCTCCTTCTATGAAACCAGCCATAATTTCCAATAATTTCAATTTTTTTCATTCAGCAACTTGTACTACTCCCCAGTTGTGCTCCTAATTAATTGTTTGTATTATTCATGCTCAAATACCCGACGTTGCATCTTAAATGGAGCTATCTACTATTTGATGCATTAAAAATTCATCGCTAGGAAAACAGCCTTCCATGGAGTTGATTAATCACTCGTTTGGAATATTGTTCTTGTTCGATTTTGTCATAAGTTATCCATTATATACTTTTAACAGCGCATTCGTGGTATTCCCATGTAAATTTTTCCAATTCCTCTAATGTTACGTTTAGGATTTCCTCATATCTCATTAATTATCATTTATTTGGTCTCCATACGGTCTGTTTTCCATGCTTGCTCAAGCCTCTTTCCTCAGTATTTATGTAGCACTTCCTTTATAATAACGTATATTTTCACATATCTTGAGAATGTTTATATGAATCCAGATCTTAATGACGCTTGGTATCTTAATAACTATATCTCCTCTCTAGAGCTCAAATTTAGTTACTTTAAAAGTTCACTCAGAGTATTTAAGCTTTGGGAAACATAATTTAATTACAGGTTTTATGGATATCCTCTTACTGTGGGAATCACGTTTTGCCTTCACGATTATATTTTGTTACCTCTATGGTTTTTTTTCTACCACAGTATTAGCTATCTACTAGTGGGATTAGCCGGTGGGTTAGGTTCACTTTGTCAAATTCCCCGTTTCCAAAATACTTTAGGTGGATAATAAATAGGCAGACAGGGATGATTATTTATAGATATTAACCTGTTGGTAATGACCCGCAAAGGTTAAATAAGGTTCAGGTACCAGATTGTGTGATGGAATGAAATCAATTGTTTTTATTGGATTATTTATATAAAACTCCCATCACTACTGTTGTTTTTTATTTATTTTTATGTGTAACATGTCTGTTAGCCTATTGCAAAAGTCACTATGCGACCGGTATCTTCCACGAAATCCATTCCTTCTGAAGTCCCCTATTGGACGGGAGAGCATGGGGAACGAGCCCAAGGCTTCGGAGAGGCCCGCAATCCCCAACTATTACACGCCGCACCTACCCTTCCCGGCAGTCTCTGCGTGAGGGTCGACGGAGAAAATTCTGGGGTGGCCAAGGTGGGCCTCTGAAAAGCGGTGAGCAGAGATTGCGTCGGGAATGAAAAAAATAAGATTCTATGGGGAAAGTAAGGCCGGGGTCGGATGCCGAGGTCTCTGATAAAGGGCCTGGAGGTCTAGTTGCGTACCAATGAGAGGAGGGTCAATGGGTTCCCACACACACACAGGACCCACCTTCGGCACTCCTCGTCGATGAAATATGCCGGCCGGAGCAATTTTCGATGCCGCGTTATTTTGTCAGTTCAGGAAGCATTTACCGTCATCCCATCGTTTATTCATGTATCATGCTTGGGATCATGCTAATGCTTAAACCACGGCCATAAATAAATCATTAAATTGTTGTTGATAATACGCATCTGTTTTGAAATGAGCTGAAGATATCCATGTGTCGCGTTGGAGAGAGAAATAACAAATCAATTATACGTGATGATCAAGTAAACTTTTATTCATGCATTTTACGAAACATCTGTCTCGGATAAAGTGAGACTTCAATGGATACTGCATGAGGTTATTAGAGGATGCTTGAAACTCTCAATTATCTTAGAGTAGTTATGTGTTGTAAAGGAATCATTGAAGAGTTTTTCATGATGTAATACCAAAAAGTTACATGCTATATTAATATGATTAATTAATAGCGAATTAAAATGTTTGGGTAATATCTTACTTTTTTCAAATTGAGTTTTGCCGAGGGAAGGGCTAAGATTGCTCCAAGGTCTTTTAAAGAGGGAACATAGCTAGATGCATACATACTCTAGATGTACCATAACTTATTGTTACTGCGATGCCGAGACTATTTTCAATGGTCTATGTAAGGTTTACTGAGCCATTCTTAGTTCGGTACAGTTTATATTTCAGCTATAAGTATCTGCTAGTGATTGCTATGGCTCTCAGGATTTTCGATTTAATAGGACGAATACCCTTTGCTCGATCAGTCTTTTTCGGTAACGTATTCCTTGCTTGCAACTTATGCTATCATCTTGAAATTTTCAGAGCAGATAAATACAACTATGTCACAAAATGACTGTATCCCAAATTTGATACTTTGATCTTTATTATTTTCTCAGATACAGCTTATGAACATTTGAGACAGAAAAAAGGTTGAGTAGGGATTATACTAATCCTGGGAATTTCAAGATGATTGAATTCATTTAACGCCAGTTATCCTTCACCGTAAACACTGGTCAATAGGGAGGTTTCTCGTCCTCTTAAGGAGACTACTGATGTGGCAAATTGAACTAGCTGTGAGGAGAAATAGGACAATACTTCTAGGAGAAATGATGCTGTAATCGTGCTTAAGACGGGCTTCTAATCCACGGCTCAGCTTGCCGTGTATATAATGGGTTGTTCAAGCCAAGCCGGGATTGATCTCCACTCGGCAGATACCGCTGGGAAGTCATAGAGATCCGCTCACCTGCGCAAGGCACGCGCATAGCAATATCGCTCGCCCTCTCCTCGCCACGCTTGCACCCTTTTGCTCTCTCTCTCTCTTGATCCCCTTTGTGACGGGAATCATAGTTTATTACTGAAAAGGTTTATCCGTCGGCATCCAACTGGCATGCGCAGAATATTTTTTTTTATTCCTCCGAGTAGCGAAACGCGCGCGGAATAATGCAGGTGGAGGTTTAAAAAAATAAGTGCGGGGGGGTCGACGCACTTCTCAAGGGTCAGGAAACAATGGAACAGATGCCAGATAGAGAGAGAGAGGTAAGCAGGAGGGCTATTCTCTCTCTCGCTCTCCATCCCAAAACATGGGGCTTAATCCCATCCAATCGGCAGGAGCCTTCCCTTCTCTCCCCCCCTACTCCCGACCGCTTGAATATCCGTTGAGATCCGCTCGGATAAATGGCGGATATGTGTGTGCTAGAGGTCCACCGATGGTGGAATAAGTGGACAATGCCTGCGTTCTCTCGCTCCCAAAAGCCGCGTAATCAAGCGTTAAGGCCAAGGCCGCGCACGTGGGGTTGCAGTGGGGATTTTTTTCGGGTATGGTTTCTTAATGCAGGCTTTTTTGGAGGAACGAGAATGAACTAGGAAATTCCGAGCATTGGGATCCCTCAATGCTCGTACCTAAGCAAAGATTTTGGAATGGTAGAACAAATTTTTATAATTTAAGCGGCTTATTTCGTGAACACCTGGTCAGGCATTTTCCCAAATTCTAGTGTTTGCAAGACGAAATATAAGAGTAACAATTGGATGCTGCGATAACATTACCTAATGTTATCACATAATTTGGAGGGCGCAGTCCATTATTAATGACATTAGGCTTAGTACATTACATTAGGTCGCACATATCTAAAACTTGGAAGGTATATCCTAGCGAGGTTGATTTATAACCCGTGACCCTCGGTTCAACAGCCAAAGGCGAATTCCTCGCCGCCAATTAGGCCAGAGGTTCAGAAAATGAATTTGTTTCGTGGACTCATGCATCATATGATCAAAACATAGCCGAATTTAGTGAGGAAATAGTTTTACCAAGATATCTTTAAAATGAGAAATAGAAGATAACTAGTGGATGCATGCCTAAGGTTTCTTATATTTTTTTTAGAAATGGTTATAAATTTTTTGATTCTCACGGTTTATTTTCAGCAATTCGGGTTTAAGTTCGGGTATTCAGTTTTCGGGCATTAAGTCATTTTAATCTAGCCATCGCCCTAAAGGCCATCATGGTTTATTAGCATAACTCGGGCGGTAATGTTCAGAAATAACCGAGGGAGCTGCTAAAGAATACGTGTCTCTTAAATTCGAACTACCCATAAAGCATTTAATTTGTATTGTCTTTATTTGCAAAAATAGTTTCACTAACTTGATTCCACTATCACAAAATTTATTTCCTTTTGCTTTATATTAAAAAAAGAATTTATTTATTAAATCATCAGTGTATAAATGAGGCAGCAAAATTTGAATTTCCATCTCTTTGTATACACGAAAATGATAGTCTGTGAGAATTAAGTTCAAAGTGACAAGTGATTGTGAACATGAAGTCGTGGAGCGAAATGCGTAGTATGCAGCTTCGCTCCCGCTGAAAATATCGCAACTAAGTCTTTCTTTTTCGTGTTCATCTCATTCCGTCGTCGCGAGGTTTCAGTCCTTTCCGCCTTCCCCATTCCGAGCATTATAAAATATACAGACTTAACGGCCCAAGCGTCCGGCTAATGCTCCTCGCTTTATCCTCTCGACTCTGGAGGCAATTCAAGGGGAATGCAAACATGCATGGCCCCAACCTCTCCCTCCCTCTCTCTCTCACACACGAGTAAAAGATCACTCGACGTGGCGGTGATCCTCCCACTTTACTCCACTGCTCTTCGCCTCTCGTATTGTTTATCCGAGTTTATTTATTTTTTTCCCCTCGAGATTCTTTTTTAATCTCCGAAGGATCGAAGGCACGTACGTTGTGCCAAAAGTGTTGCGCGTGAAGGCCATGTTGTGGGGGAGCTTATCCCGTCCCCCCCGCGCGTTACCCCTTCGTTCCCAGCATCCGTCGCAGTGGGTCGGGTCGAATGTCGGTCGCGTGTTGGGATAAAGGGTTTGCGAGGGTAAGGGATGGAGGGGTGCGGTTCCAAGGTGGGGAGAGAGAGGGAATGGAATGGAAGTTTTAAGAGCGTGGGTCAGGCCCATGCCACGGAAGGTGATAGCGGTGGGGACGCTGTGGGGAAGAGTTATATGTATGCCAAGGGATGAGGTTAAAGGAGACGTAAACTGCAGGGTTGAGGAGTGTAAGGGGGCACCCTTAATGGAGATTTGATCAACTATCCGATCGCTCTCTTTGTGAATTGGCGGTTGCTGTCATCAAATCTAATTCCGATGGAAACAATCTCCCTTACAACAAATTATTCAAATGGCTCTTGATCGTCCAGCCGATTTTCAACGGCCACCATTACCATTGGTCAATCGATTATCAAATGAAAATTACCTATAATACAACACACAGACTTATAACTATCAGGCTATAACTTATTATGCACGAAATTCGCTAATTATCATCAATCAACAACCGTTATCAATTGGCAATAATATGTGTGTGTATGGTAGGTATCCTAAATGTGTATAATGGGTATAGAAAGCTCGAATTTTGAAAGATTGTCGAAAGCACTCAATTGTAAATTGTAGTACATGGTTGACGATTATTATTAAAGTACGCTACAGAATAAGGTAGGTTTCCATGGAATATTTGAGAAGCATTCTGGCAGTTTCCCATTCTTTCATTGAATCCTCTCATAAATTAACAATAAGACCTACTCCCTTTCATTCTATCTAAAAATCCTATTCTAATCCTTCCTCTTCCTCGTCCACCCAGTATTCAACCCTCTAACACAATTTTCAACACCCCCTCCCCGTTAAGTACTCGCTCCATCCATACCTTTTGTCTCCTACGTAACCAACAGACAATACTCTCAGTAGACGATAGTTGACAATTTTTGCAAATTATTCATCGCTGACTGTTTCCTAGTGCTGATAACTAGTGTAAATTTCTCGATTGTTGACAATTGTTACTCGCTGTAAAATGATGAAAATTAGCAAATTATAAGCCTTATAAGTGATAGCCTGATAGCTATAATTTTGTCAATTATGGGATTGGTAATTACCTTTTGATAATCGAATGACCGTTGCAAATTGGCTTGACAATCCAGGGCCATTTGAACAAACTCAAAAAGTAAAAAATACATTGCGTCGTCGATGGTTAAAGTTATTGATACGATTTTCGATTAATTGAGCCATCGAGTAAATCTGCGTGATCCGTGTACTATAATTCCTCTTCCTCTCCACTTATTGTATTCATGGTGCCTTTCTTTCTGGGATGGAATTTTTTTCGCTCCTAATGCTTATTAAAATGCTTCTTTTAATGCTTTAAAAAGTGAGAAGTCAGCGTTATCCCAGTTTCCATGTGAGAGCGTCGGAGTTGATCGTGTAAAAGGCGTAGGCGTTGCTCCATGGGGAAGGACACGATGAGTGCTTCGTAATGAAGATGCCTACCAGCTTCTCTCAGACTGCGGGAGTGCTCTAGCGGAAGTGAAAATTACACTTATTTTACGCTAAAACTTCTGTTTGCGGCGGAACAGCGGAGGTGTTAAGAGCCGGGCGCTGATGGCGAAAAGTGCGACCATTTCCTCATAAATGCTTTTTTGAGACGCTTTCAGTTCGGCGCATGCGCACTGCGCAGGCGTTGGAGGAGTAGCAAGCAAGTTACGAGAGGGAACCCGCTATATGTTTGGAGTATGTTCGAAGGTAATTAATTCATATGAAATGTATTTTCTCAAATTTATGTTTGATGTTATCCTATGATTTTTTAAATGCGCATCACTATTTAATGCCATCCTAACGGATTTCATCCTCCTGATAGTTCTTTATCAATATACATAAGGTTTGTTTTTGCTTTTGGCTTTAGTCATTACCTTCACTTTATTAAACGGAGGGAATGGATATCAATGTAAATGTCTCTTTTAACAAGGGTTTATACTTGACGCATCCGATATGCAAAGCTATGTGTGAGGTTATTCCTTCAATTGATTTGTAAAAAAAGTTGCAAGCTTTCGCATTAATTCAGCTTCAATCTTCTTATCTTTGAATAAGGGTTTGTGCTTGACGCACCCGACATAAAGGGCGTACCCAGGATCAAAACTGAGAGGAGGGCAAGCCATGGTTGTTCAAGTTGTAGGTAAGATGTTTAAGTTTAAGCATGGAAAAGTAGAATGAAATCAACGTTTTAAGGAAACTGTAACAGCTCTTTATTATTAAAAAAATTATTTGCTTGAAAAAATAATATTTTCCTGAAAGACATTTGGGATTTTTGCTTCTAGGGGGGGCAGCTGCCTCCTCTTGCCCCTCGCTGGGTACGCCCATGCCCGAGATGCAAATTTGTGTGTAAGGTTATTCCATCAAATGGTTTGCGATACAAGCTTTCGTCTTATTTATGCTCTCTTGTCCTTAAAGGAATATTTGACCTTGCAATGGGGGTGATGGAAATTCTGAAATTCGACGCGCTACCCCTAGAGTTCTCACTCTTCTTCTTCCTCTATCACCGCCGATATTTATACAAAGCAGGAGAGATTTGTGGATAAGGGGGGGAAAATCCTTAGAAACACAGTTCTTCAACAATGAACACGTGAGGACGCTACGGCCGGGGAAACTCCTTCGAGGAGGAGATGGGGGTATTGTGACGAGATAAAAGGGAAAATACGGAAGGCGACCGTGTTTCGGAGGAGGTTTGGAAGAGGGTGGAAGAGTGGTTGGGGGATTCAAGAAATTCGATCGAACTCCGTGAGGAGGAGGCGAAAAGGCAGATGTGGGGAAAGTTGGAGGGCGTTGGAGGATGAGCCCGTGGGAGGCTACGCGAAGGGGAAAGGATGTTGCTGAGCGTTGTAAAGGAGAACGAAAGAAAAGAGAGGCAGGGGATGGGGTAATATCCCTCCCAACTCCAGCACTCCCTTTTGCTATTGCTCCGAAACTGGTTCCGGAGGTGATAAATAATCCGTAGGCTTCTCTCTCAAGGTAAAGTGAGCAGGGTTAGGATTGGGAGACTTGGGTCGTGGGGGCGGTGGAACCCTAGGATATAAGGGGTACGGCGGAAAGCACCGTTGGGGGTGCTTTTGAAGGCGTGAGGGGAGGGGTTGGAAAAATATTTAGGAGGGATGCGCGAGCGGTGAGGGTTGGTTGTCTTGTGTGTGTACGGAGGTGAGGGGCTCAGTGGTGTTTTTGGAAGCGTTTTCGGAGTGTGCCGCAGGAAGAAGATGGATGGTGCACGAACGAGGCTCGTCTGGAAGGGAGGCTGGACCGTTGAGGTGGGGTAGGGTGCCTACAGGAGCGAGAAATTGTGCTTTGGCAGCCCGTGGTGGTGGTGGTGACGCTGGAAGGGAAGGTTTTTTTTTCCTCACGTCGTAGTGAAAGATACTGGTTGAGGAGGGTATCGATACGCGAGCGCATTTGCTGTGCGATCTCATTGTGTGTGGAATTCACTAATTCTTGATTTACTTTGAGGTATTCCATGATAAGTTTTCCTGGATATCAGACATTTACTTATACCATTTATTTTTTATCAGAGCGCGACCCGGGTTTCAATGAATTATCATCATATTCAGGCGCTAATTATATAAATTAGAAGTGGTATAAGCTCTGATAAAAAATAAGTGGTATACGTAAATGTCCGATATCCAGGAAAACTTGTGTATGGGATTCGCCTCCGAAGCGGGACCAGTTCAAAGAAACTGGCTCCTGCGGCCCCATTCAATCGCATCCCTCCCCTTCCCTTATTTGTTCTCAGGGCGCCAAGCCAAGCCTCTGCATTGTTCCAGCCCTGCCACAATTATTACTGTGTTCATCATCACTGGTCCCTCTGATTGGTCGCTCCTTTTTTTTTGATAATTATTCCATTTTCTCTTCCCTCGACTCTATACCCCCTAGCTCAACTTTCTGTTCCTCTCTACGCCACATTCTCTAGCCGAAGGAAGCATTTGAAACGGTAGCTAACTAAAAACTTAAATGCAGATTGCCGTCATGCGGGATAAACGAAAAAATAGTGAATTGGATACCCGCCTACACGGGTGATCGTAAGCAAACAGTATTCTTGGCGAAATCAGCTCCGTTGCAGTTTAAGTGTCATCTGGTTTCCCCTTCGTTTATCATCGGCCCCTTTTGTTTATAACATACATAAATTACCTCTGCTCTTTAGGTTCTGTAAAATGCGTTAATTTTCTGATAACGCTGTAATTTATCGCGAAATAATGATCATTACGACTTCGATATCCTCTCATCGGACCTAAACAACTTTCAAGCTATGTTTCAAGAGTGCGACGTAGAACTAAAGTATAAGTCGACAAGAATAAGTCGACAAGCGGCAGTGCATTTCTTGCGTGCGTATGACGTCCAACTTATGATCCCCATGTATACGTTGTTGATTGAGTTAATACAATGGCATCAGGCACAGTAAGAAATATGGGAGTTACAATAACTTCAAACCTATCGTCGGAAACTTGTAAGAAATATTTGTGGTAGACTCCGGAAAAATTTTAGATTCATTATCTACATCTACATAATACCTTGCAAGCCGCTTAAACGGCGTGTGGCAGGGGGTGTTAAGACACCAGCCATATAAACATAAAAAATGAAGTTTTCTAACGAAGTTGGGACTAGCGTTTATTAAAGTCCTTTCTGGTTCGGGGAAAAACGTTTTTGGGGGAAAAACGGGAAAAAACATTATTTGTCTTGCGGAAATGTTTTTAATTGAAAAGGGAAAGGGAGATGGTACATTGTAATCATAAAATAACGAACCTTAAATATACTGCGAGAAAATGACATCTGACGCGGAATTTAATTTGTGGACTAATTAAGATCCGAAAGAAAGCCGCGCGGTTCGTAAAAAACTGCTTTAAACTAACAGAGAGTGCTACGCTGCTTTGGGTCGGGGCCTACGTGCTGGGCTGGGATTGCTTGAGGAATTCAAAACATATCCTTCTGTGTGACTCGGAAAACACCATGCGTACTCCTCGCAAAGCCTTGGGTCCTACATAACGAAGAAATAAGAGAGATATTTTGCCGAAAGGAAAGATGTAGTAATTTTTCCCCTATTTTAAATGATTTTGATAAATCCTAGGTGGGATTAAGGTGTCGAATGTCTCCTAAGAGCACATTTTTATTTTTCGTAAACGCCTGGCATCTTTAAAGCCCAGCCACAAAACGAATGCGGCGGCGTACGGTCCTGTATGTAGATATACTTACTTGTTGTTTATTGAAGTGATCTACCTCTCGCTCTCTTTCACTTCCTATTAAATTTCCTCCGTCTTCTGTTCTACCATTTTTGTGATAACTGCATTGAAGTATTATATTCTAGGTGTTACTTTTGGTCGATTTTCAATTATTTCCACGTTTATCACTTTCTCCTCTAATACCATCACCGTTGATAATTTAGCCATACTAAGCCATGAAATTGTTTAATGACAACTAAACGGGAATAGAGGTCGCAGAAGGTATCATGTGAGAGTCGTTGGACGGGTGATCAAGGATCTCTAACTAATTAAGTATGTAAATGGACTACCGTTTTCGGATAGGAAAACTGCCTAGAGAGCTGCGTGAAACCAATTCTAGAATTTTTAACTGTTAATAGTGGCTGCCATAAAGCGTGGTTTCACCATTAAGTGGACCTACTGGTGAGATACAGTCTTATTTTGCTATGAAAATGAAATAATCTCTTCTAATTAAAGCATAATATTGTTCTATAATTTTTCCAAACATCTGCAACGCTGGGTTTTAAAGGTGCCCAAAGCCCGACTTTTCTAATATGGCATCATTTAACTTATTATTCCAATTATTTGTACCGACTTAAATTGTTTGTCGTCTCATTTTGATTTCTGGCCTTCCAAAACGTAATGTTCTGAAGGCACGTGCCTTTGAGTTTATCAATCACTTTTAAAAATTGCTATTTATTTCCACTCTTCTTCTATGTTTTCTCTTTCCTTCTTCCCTCTTCTCTGCCTTAAGCCTCATTTCTTTTCCCGTCTCTTTTCTTCCCGTTTCTCTTTCGTGTCTGAACTGCCGATGCTCTCTTTCCCTGCCGCGCTCGCCGGGCGTGAATTAGTAAAAGACTTCCGGGCCCCTCGACCCTTCTTCGGATGTGCGGACGCCGTTATTTTTCACTACCTTCCCCCACCAAGTCCTGCGTCTCGTAGCCTTTCTCCTCCATTACGAGTAATATTGCTTGGATTTAATCGAATTATATTTCATGCCTGCATGATCTGATAGTTTTTGCTAAAAAAATTGATTCGTATATTCCTTCAGTTTTCTTTGGGTTGACTTTGGCTTACTTCGAGATCATCATGGTGTAAAATTGATGTGACATATTCCGAAATGTTTATAATGGTAGCATTCCGACCTAGTTGTACATTTTCGTGTCATTTTAAATGCTTTTTTATGTATATTAATATCAATATAGTACTATAAAAGTATTTTGTCCCGTAAGAATAAATGTCATCGTAACCAGTAGCGGTTTTACATGATAAAAAATGTATCGAACATGTATTTAAAATTTTATTTACCTTCACCTTGATTTGTTATCTTAAAATTATATCTTTTCCATTTAAGTTCCTGTGGATTGAATTACATTTTATTGTGCGTCTGCGTTACATGAATCGTTCCTATTAATTTGCGCTTTTTGATCACTGATATAGCAAATGATTTCTGTGATACTGCTTTCCCGCGGGATTGCACCTGGTGAGAACCGTGAATTTTTGCAATGCAACGAAATTATAAGTATTTATTTCAGACAATGTTAACTACAATGTTTACTTTTTATCCGCAAGAGACGTATTTTACAATTATTATAAGCATATTTTTATCGGTATCCAAATTAATATCCATTTATCTATTCCATTCTCATCTGTTTTATATTTCTCGGCCACCAGAACGCACTGGAGTGAGAAGGCGGGTGAGGGTTGGCTGAACAACCGTTGTCATTCCCTTTGGTGGCGGCGACCGTGTGTTGGCTCCGCGGCCATTGCGATGGGTATAAGGCCTTCTTACCCCCTCCTCCCCTTCCCTCCGTCTCGTTTGCGGGCGTTGTTGGCGTACCAAGGGAGGTGTGGGTCTCTAGGCACGTTGAAGGCTGGGGGAGCGGGACTGCAGCGAGAATTGCTATTCAGTCGCCCGTTTCTCCCTCCCTCTCACACATTTCAAAGGTCATGTAGAAGTGCCGCGACCAGTCCCAGCTTCGCGTGTCCACTTCAAATTACATATCCCTTCCGTTCCATCCCCTCCCTCCACTGTAGCCGTTTCTCCGCTCATCCATGCCCGACACTGCTTCCCCTCCCGCTATCCGAAACCCTTTTTCCCCACCTCCAGGGTCCTCGTATCCCCCTGAGAAACCCTCTTCCTTCGCGTCCACCCTTTCACTCGGAACATACTCTACTCCACACCTAGAGCAAAGTACATTTCCCAAATATATACTTATATATACCATAAATAAAGCAGGTACTCTCGGGTTAGGGTGGTGTTTTTTCCTCGAGTAAACTGCGGACGCGGCGGGAGGGTCTATTTTTCGCTCAGCTCTGAATTACTTATGGGTGGAATTTGTGTTATCTTTAGTGAGAAACAGAGAAAGGTGATTAAAGGGCGAGTAAATGGGTTTTAGATTACTTCACCTTTGGGTTGTTACAAGTTTATTTGTGTGGTGTAAAAGTCTGAACGAAGAAGAAAAAATCATTCATGTACTCAGTTACATTATTTATTTTTTCCCCTTTCTTGACCTTGTTTAATATACGATATAATATTTCTTGGAGTTTAGGTTTAGTTTAGTTTTACATTTTTTTGAAACAGCTAGCGATGCGTGGTAGTCTTGTTGAGGTGAAAGTTTGTTTTCTCATTGGCTTATTCATTTGATATATTGAAACTCAAATAGTTCTCCTATTTTTCATAAGTTATTCTTTCGTGGTGGAATTGGTATGACGCTAAGCCATAAAATTGAGGCAGTAGAAATTGATTTTATTTCGGATAAAAGCATTTGTTTAAGTCCGGTAATTGATTAAGTTTTTAAATCATTTTACGAAATTTTGTTATGGGACTAGGGATTCCTATCACGTTAGATTTTGCTAATGCTGATCGTGATGATAAAATAATCTCACCAACTGAACTTAAAAAAGTTTAACCCACTCTGAAAACTGAGGCAACAAATGCATTGGTTACGTAGTGCTCTAAAAGTCTTTATGCAGATTTTAATGAATTTCAGTCTCATGCTCTTGAAATCAATAATTTTGACTTGAAAGCGAAGTTAACAGTGCTAGTTATCTAAATTATCTTTCTTTTTTGTAAACCTTTAAAAAAATTAGCAATTGATACTCTGTGTTCTTCAAGTAAAGTGTTTGTCTTGGTTATATATCGGATTCTGTTAACTACAGAAAATGGAGAGTATATCTCTTGATCCCTACCTGTTAAAGTTACTTCCGTCCTTTGTGAATTGTTTTTCTTGTTGATAGCAATGTTTAAAATATTATAAAATTTATTTAAGTTGCAATTTCGTTATAATATATTTGCCTGCATTTATGCTATCGGAATATAATATTTTCTAATTTATATCGCAGTTTTCATTTGTTCAACACTAATAAAAATACGCTGATTGCGTTATGGCTGAGGTAATTTTGCGATGACAGTTTCTCTTAAAATATATTTATTAAATAAATAATTTTGATTTTTACGTTATATTTGTGAAGCACGTCCTTTTGGAATACGTTGAAGCAGTATAAATGACTACCCGTAACACCAACAACACGGCTATAGTAGTTTTTATTGAAGCTTTAGTGGCTTGATGGTATCGTAATGGTATTAAAACGATGAAGAGGGATTATTTGTTTAAATTTGCTCCAAAATCAGGAAACTGGATCATTCACATCGAAATGGGAAAGAAACTGGTGTTTTTAATCAAAAAATGGAAATTATTCATGGGGAGGAAATGACTCCATCAACTCGAGGATGGGAAATAGAAAGTGTCGGAATCCAGAGGGGATCTGGTCGATTCATTGATAGAATTTTGATGGATATTGAGTTCGCTTACTTTTTGAAAGTTTCAAAATTATAAGGCCGATATTTTAGTGAGCTCGAAATGAAGAATTTCTGTAAAATATTCTCTTCAATTGGTTCTTATATTTCATTTCGGGGGACCGTAAAAAATAAATCACTCTGTGCGAATATCCCACAAAGAAAGAAATCATTCGCCACGATAGGGATAGGAATCCGGGTCCCCAGGTCTCAGGTCGAATGCTTTAGCAATTTCAGCCACTGAGGCGTCATTCCGACCTGTGGAAATTAGCTTAACTGGCTTAAAGTACTCGACAGGAAATCGGGGGATCCGTGTTCGAATCCCGGTCGAAAGATTGAGGGAGTTATCATGCTTGTGGAATTTTTGCACAATTGTGGGTAACTCCGTAAAAGTTATCACCATGGCTAGTCCCGGTATGCTATAAAAAATGAAAAAATAAATTAAGCCATGAAATAAAGTTACATGTATAAAATGGACGGTATTGAATGGGAGAATTCCCCTTAGTGTGCATGGTGAGAAATTGTTCCATCAATTTTAAAGGGTATCTTATCTTAATTGTGTTACTAATTGTGGGAGAGTGTCAATTCTTGGAAAAATTAATTAGAAGGCAAAACATCATTCTAGGTATTTTTTCGGTCTGTGGTGAGATTTGGCATGATAGGAGTCTTTCTCACATTCATCTAAAAATATCGTTCCCTTTGTAAAGTCTCACGTTTAATTCTGTAATAGTTTTATTATTGATGTTGAGATCCAAGTATTGAAGCTTCAATACCGTTCTTTAGGGTTATTTAACGGCGTTTGACGAATGATTCCCAAAAGAAACTATTCTGGACCAATAGAAAACAATCCTTGCTACATGCCGTATGTGTATGCATACATTTCTTATAATATAACCGAAGTATTTTAGCTGTGTGAGAATTGCGTAATATAAAAATGTTGATTGCATTTATGCTCCGAATCTTATAAAATATAAAATGGTTGTTTGCGTGTGCGATTAGGGAATTTAGTTTCAGATTTTGAATGAAAGGATTATCGTCTCAGTAAGATACAAACAAAATGAAATTACTCTCAGAGCTCTCGGTCGTGAATTGTGAATTTAATGTAGACTTTAGGAAATTATTTATTTCTTGGCCAACTTTTTTCCAAATAAATCAATTCTTCCCGAAACTCCTTTTTGGAAAATGAGTTTGTGATTCATTAGGACAGTTTTCAACCGTAAAGCATAGGCCTAAAAAAGGGGCAAATCACTTTTTAAAAACGGGTTTTGAGTATCTTGATTCCTTGTTATATTTTTTATCCATTGATTTTTGAATGGTGGTGGGGGAGAAAATGGAAGAAATCTTGTATTTAGGAGTTGTCATAGTGAGGAGGAGGGGGTAGGGGGGAGAAGTCGTATGGAAAGCATTGGGTTTGGATGGAATGGATTGGAAAAAGAAATGATGAAGGAGAGAAAGGTCTTTGGAAGGATGGGGCGAGAGGGTGAATAGGAAGGGAGGTCGGCGCAGGAAAAGTGGGGTTAGGATTTGGAAGTTGTGGTGATGGGTTGGGGAGCGAGGAGTGGAGCTTTGCCAATCAAGAGGCCGAAAAAGAGGGAAGCGCCATTCTTCTGCCGATCGACAGCTCTCCCCCCCCCTCCTCCCCGAGGTGAGAGATGAGAAATCACGCGATCAAATTCATTCCATCTCAGCCACTCTCGCAAATAGAAGGTAAATAATAAATATGAATGAGGTGAAGTGTTGAAGGAGGAAAAAAAAATTAAATCTGTCGGTCTTTTCTGGTGATCAAAAGGTTGCGAAAGATGTATTCCTTTTCTCGACATAGCTTTTTTCTCTTCTTCAGCCTGCTCTACTCACTCTTCACCTACCTCCCCACCCTCTTTTCTATCCCACCATCCCTCATACGAACGCTTTTCCTTATTTGTTCCCGCAGTGTTCTCGTCTTTAATATTCTCCGTCTCTCAAGGCTCGTTTGCTTCCCAGCCAAGGGCTCGCCTCCTCAAGATCTCTCGTCATTGACGCCTCCATTTTTACTATAATCCTCCCTCGACGTATTCTTGGATACATTTTACTTCTAGGGCTGCCGTCACAATAAGTGGTTTCACGTACGGTCTCAATTCAAGTTTCAATTCTATCACAACATTAGCTTGACGTCTTGATTTTTTTCTTTTTTGCCGCTGATGTTTTTTCCATTCAGAAAACTTGCACCAAATCACGTCAATTACCATTTTATTATACGTGATATGTTTCTATGAAAGAAATTTTATTTCCACCTCGTTGAATGCCAAGGAAATGCACAATTTAAAGTTAAAATTTAAGCTGTTTAAAGCTGTGTATTCTTAAAGGGTACTCTCTGGTTCTTTGATCACGGGGGAACAGGAGGCATCAAGGAGAAATGTTGTGGTGTTTTTCATTCATAAAGAATAGATATATCAGGAATATTTGAAATAGTCGATAACATGGAGCTCATTTTATCCTATACAATGAAGCGGTGTTTTTTTTTACCGATTGAGAGTTTTGCACTTGTGGTAGCCATATTAGCTGAAAAAGTGCTCAAGAGCTTGGATTGTAGGTAATGTGCTCATGTCTTATGCTGAAAATGGGTATAAATTTATAGGAATGCCTGATTAGGCGCAGTGAAAATCGATGTAGGAGATCCCTAAAGACATGCGACAGCAATGCATTCCGAGATAAAGAGATTCTTCCCATTATAATATCTGTGAGACTTTTATTTTCGTTATGTTATCAATAATTAAAGTTCAACAGAATGGTTTGTGAGTTCATCGTGGGTTTGTATATGACATATGAAATTGCAAATATTATTTGCTCTTTTGGTAACTTTCCGAAAGGATTATGGCATATTTTCTTGCCGAATCGAGTTCGTATCCTAGATTAGTGGCAAAACTTCACGACTTTTTTGAATTGCGCGGTGTCAGGGGCAAAGATGACCTTGCTCTGGACTGCAGAATTTTGGGTAATCTCATAACATATTAATTTTCAGATATTACTCGCGCTCTATCGCAAATTTATCTTGTAATCCTCTTCAGCTAGTTGTCAAAAGCTCACGATAAAAATTTATGGTTACCGAAATCGAACAACTTAGTATGAGGAGATTTTTAAGTGAAAAATCTATGTAGTGCGAGGCATTCACCGGGACTGAAACTGGATCCTAGCAGCATATATCATTGTATCAAAGCTGAGGGATTTAAATAGTTACACAGTCATTTCGCCCGATTTTGGATGTTGTAACGGAATAGGATTAGCCTCAACAGCTTCTCGTTCGTTGAGTTTCATACTGTCCAGCGTTTCAATTACCTTTAAATTTCCCAAAAGCCGATCGGAAAGAACGACGCTTTAATAGCGTACAAGTAATTGGTTGAATCGTCGTTGACCAATCCGTAGGTCTCGGGTTTGGATCTGGTTTCAGTTTAATTTCACTCTGTGCAGTTTTTTGCTTTTTATTACCCCGAGCTGTTGATTCCATTTAAGTGATGTCGAAACAGACTTCGTTAGAGATAGTGCGCGCAGTTTTTCTCTGAACGGTATTTTTAGTCACCGTTGGTATGGAAGGCGTAAGTTGCCTGCATTTTCCCTAATTACTGCATAACTTGTTCCTCTTGGGAGTGGAAATATACCGGCTGCCTGACTCCAGAGATTAAAAAACTTTGAAAGTAGGTCATATCTTTTCCTCATGACCCTTTTGTCATTCATACACGTAGTTATTCGTAAATTTAAAACGCGTGTGTGTATTTTTAGTTCATATACCTATATGAGATTATTATCCTTAAAGCTTTCTAAGAGTTGCCTATTGTGCTGTTCAAACTTTTGCGTAAATTCTCTCTGTGACGCCAGCTATTATGTCTGACCTTATTTATCCATTGAGTAGCTCTGCTTGAAAAAAATTAGTCCCATGAATCATGTCATAATATTAAAAATAGTAGTTTTATTAAAAATTTTCTCGCCCTTTGTTGCCATGTCATCTGCTTTCAGTCTTTCTAATGCGAGGATATTGGTTTTAGGGGGCGAAGTAGTGGTTCAATAAGTGTTAGTTGAAACTAGTTAAAATGATTTTCTATAGGTATTCATATTTTGGCCTATTTTAATTTTTTTATATAAAGCCTCCTTTTAGTTCAACTTCACATTCCATCTTTGATTAATGAAGAATGTGTGAAACTTATGAAACTCATCCGGTAGTAGTGACAAGTGTTTTATGACTGCACTAATTTTCTTTGAGATATTTATGCCACGTATATGACTTTTGTATTTATTGCACAAGTCACCCAATTTTAGCCTATTAAAGAAAGTACGCACTTGGTGATAATAAGACTTCATAAATTCTGTACACACAGTGAGAAAGAATCTTAACATATTTGAAAGAGGATGGAGCCTATTTGTGAGCGCATTAACTAGAATTTTGCCACTCCTGTCCAATCTCCTTTAAAGTTTTAAACTTTGGTGCCACCTTACTGATTTGTTACGAAGGAAGTGTCACGTCATCTTTGGAGCATTGTTGAAGGCATGTGGGAATTGTTGGAGTTATTATGAAAACCACAGCCGCCGCGTGTTTCAGGTTCGCGTCGTAATTGCTTCTAGAAACTTGTTGAAGATTACAAATCCTGTCATGCGTTATTAAGAGCGACTTCCGTTGCCTGTAAGTGTTCTTCGTGCTTTATAACTTAACTCTGCCTTCTCATTCCTTCTTCTTAACGCATATATCATTTGTTGTGTGTTTATGTTTAATTTTTGGCGTTTTTCTCTAAGTTGCATCTTTATCATCATTATCCGTTATATTTGGTTATTTTTCTGTGTTTACACGCTGAAAAATTCATTCACTCAGTGACCCAACGCGAATGTTGGTTTGGATAGACTCACTCATAATAAGTCACATTCTCGTGAATTGAACACATGCAGCGTTATTCCTCGATGCACGCTTCAGAATAGAGCAATCAAAATACTACTTTATAATCTCCCCTAACTGTGAGAAATATTACTGGTTAATTTGGGAATAGTCGTAGATAATGGAGCATGAGATTCCTTAGCCCCCCTCGAAATCTGGGATTTTTGTTTTCGGGTGTCCGAAGGCTTCACGAGGACTTGAGCCCGGAACCTAACGATCCAGAGTCAAGCGTTTTGCTCACCAGGCCACCACGCCCCCATGAAATATTAAACAAAACGAATCTTGAAGCAGGTGATTTTTCTGTTTAACAAGGGATATCAGTCATCATTATTATTAATCTCAATCAACGTTTTAACAATTTTGCCTCCTTACTGGCATGCTACGACAAAGGTAAAAGGTAGAAAGTATCACGTCATATTTATAGAATTCTTGAAGATTCTTTCTTGGAAAAATTATTATTTAAACCGCTAGCGC
The DNA here is from genome assembly GCF_921293095.1 of Ischnura elegans. Lineage (NCBI taxonomy): Eukaryota > Metazoa > Arthropoda > Insecta > Odonata > Coenagrionidae > Ischnura > Ischnura elegans. The sequence continues at coordinate 85,085,463 of NC_060248.1, forward strand.
CACGTTTTTCAGGCTTGCGTCGTAATTGCTTCTCGAAACTTGATGGAGATTACAAATCCTGTCATGCGTTATTAAAGGTGACTTCCTTCACAAACGTTAAGAAATATGTTATTATTATTTGGGTAAACTTCTCGGGATTCCCACCGGGTTAAAAGCAACGTTTCTGAGGACGTTTCAAGCTCCGACGCGGGGCTCATTCTTAGGGTTACTGAATGTTGGTTGGGAAATTGGTTGTCTTATTCGGAAGTTGATAAGAAGGCCAGTTTCCTCGAAACTACATTCAGTAACCCTTAGGATGAGCCCAGAGGCAGAGCTTGAAACGTTGGCAGATATGGGGTTTTTAATGCGGTGAGAAACCCGAGAGAAATTTACCCACATAATTTGCCGGGAAAGCATCAAATTTTATCCCTTGAGAATGATATATTGAATAGTGTTGAAACCTGGGTCGAATCATTAAAATTGATTTGTGGGACATATAATGCTGGTGTAAATTTGAATACATTTCATATTAAACAGATCCACCAAGTATCACCATCCATCCTAAAGTTCATCAAATATTATCTTATTATTGCTCTTATTACTACCACCGTCATCTCCATAGTTGGGGATTCGCTGAATTTTCGCTGCAAACCAGCCCTTCATTTTTCCCACCGAACACTTTCTCGTCCCCTGCCAATGCCCCGAATTCGTCCTTCTCATAACATTTTCCATCCCACTAACCATTCGATATCTCCATTCCCTTTTTCCGATGTCCCTTTTCCCTCGACCAGCAGCCTTGTTCCCTGTGTTTTGGAAGCGATCCAATCTCCAGCGCTCAAGAGGGGCAAGAGGAGAAGGGAAGCGTTTTTGTTTTTGGAGGACGTCCCCGTCACGCAGCCACATTTCCATTCACCCTAGCCTCCGATCAGGATCCGCCCCATTTGCTCTGCGAATCCGCCTTCCCTTCCCTTCGGAATCGCTTTAAAATCCGTAACAATTATCCCGTCGACCCTCCATCCATTTAGCTGGCGCACGACCTTTTAGCTCCAGAGAGGCCCTCCACTTTTCTGTCCAACGACTTCTTCACAGACTTTCCCTTCTTTTTTCTCCGTTTTGATCACCTTTCTCATTTGCTTCATTTTCTGCTTCTTTGCATTCCTTTACCAGTGACGTGTTCTTCAGCTAGCTCAATGTGAGGGAAACTCATTTGCTTCATTTTTTGCATCTTTGCCGGTGACGCGTTCTTCAATAGGCTAATTGGGAATGGATTTTATAAGGGAATACTATATTTTTCGGCTATCTAGTCTATCATTGCAACAAAGAGAAAATTTTGTGCCTAACCGCTTAATCAGATTGGCCTATGGCTTGTCACAAAAAGTTTGGGCAACTTGACGAGGTAAGACTTGAAGGAAGTATATATTTATGAAGCCTGAACCGCGAAAGCCTCAGCCGTGTAAATGAACATATCTTTAAATTATCAGGGCATATTAGATGGGAAAAAAATACCGCAATGGTTCATTATGTTTTAGAGCATGGATTTATTTATAATAATCGCATTAATTTGAGGAACTGGCTTTATTTCACTTTTCTGGTTAAACTATGGAGATAATTTATGCCAAAGAGATATGATGAGGATCGTGAGGGAAGTTTTACGAAGTAAAACAATATCCTGGAACCTCAATTTGAGTTCAGATGTCTCACATAAAGTCTGCGTTGTATTTTGTTAGTTGTCCTCCCGTTCTTGCGTACTCTATACCTCGAGGAGGTCTGAGGAAACGAATAATCGTATTAATAAAGCCATATTTTTTGATACGTAGTTCCTATGGGAGCGCCGTCAAGGACTTAATACGCGTTTAAGAAAATTTAGTGGCAAAACAAATTCCTGCCAAATTTCTTTGGCCAAAAATATTGATATTTTTGCCCCTTGTCGAACCAGAAAATACTCTTGTGACTGCTTTAGCGTTCCCGCAATTTGCGTGTGAAAATGAAATTTTCTGAGGCCAAAAAGTGTTTACTAATTGTAAGCATTTAAATTATCTAAATCCCTTTAATTTTTTATTCTTTAGCCGCTTGAAACTGCGAATTTTTAGTTCTACCCTTTGCAGACGTGATTCCAGGCTGTTTCGCCTTTTCTTCCCCGCAGTTCATTCTCCAATCCTCTTTCCATTGTGTTTGCATCCTGTTCGCCCGATGTGCCACTCAGCTGTCACCTTTTTGAGAAGCCTTTAGGGAGAACGAGGGATGCTCGGAAAGACGAAGGTGGCGGAGAAGAAAGGAACTTGAAAAATCTGCTGCGCACAGCTTGGGTAACTTGTTTTTCTTTTTTATAGTCGATGGAAACCACCTCTGGCGCGTCCCACATTTACAGCTGGTGTACACGCTAAACAGGTGCATGGAATTTCATCTGCAGATAGCGAGAAATGCTCTCGGGAAAGACTCACTGAGACTTACTGTCCTCGTCCGGATATCTGTGGGAAATGGTTCTTGAAGTGAAAGCTTTTGAAATTTTATATGTATGTTTGTCTATGAAAGATTGTGTCAACTGTATAACAATTAATCCATCTTACCTGTACCTTATTGTGCCATGTGAATTTTGGTACTTAATTCGCATATAACTGTTTCGTTTTCCTTGTGAAATCCCATTCCAGTATTGAAAAATAGATTAACATGTAGCCGATAGTTCATCAAGAAATCATGGGTAAAATTTTGTGGTAGTAGTTTAATAAAACATATCTTCGAGGCTTGTGCAGTTTCATGGATTTTTGATGTTATTTCGGAAGTGGGCCATACTTTTTGGAGCTATTTCTTGCGCAGGACGTAATTACTGTGGAAGTTATGAAAATCTAATTTTTGATCGATTTTTCTGCATTTGTGAACGGAAAACTTTAAAGCCGAGTTCTTAATAAATTACTAATCATGGGAAGTTTGAAAATTTTGGTCCTAATCGGAGTCAATGAGCTGTTAGAAAGCACTCAGTTCAATCAAGCTGCTATGTGCTCTTAGTAAGGTGTGCTCGGGGCGTAGCAATTTTAGATTCAGTTATTCATGTCAGATATAATGGAAGCATTTTTTACTTAGCACCTACCGCATACAAATGAGGATCAATGGCTCATCTTGAATATCCTTGTCCTTGGGTTATGTAAACTCAGGAAACGTAGCTCACTATTCTCGACTGAGGCATCACAGCGTATCTCCCGTTGAAATATTTCGCGGATGAAACCGAATCCCGAAGTCTAATATCCGGGCGGAGTCAGCTGGGAGGAGGGACATCAGTCAAGGTGGATAAATATGGGGCAGTGACGTGGAACGTGAGGCGTTTGATGGGGTAAGGGAAATTGGAAAATGCAGATATCAAGATGACCATGCTGGGGTTATACGTCCCGGTAGTCAGCGAAATAAAATGGGGTGCGTTAGGTGACTTCTGGAATGACGTACGGGAAACGATACAAGGGCAGCGAGAGAAGAAGAGTTGCGGTCTTGCTAAGGAATGAGATCGAAGAGCTTAGGAAATTTGAAAGAGGAATGACGCAATATGCATTGGAGTTTTAAAAATGTATCACTATCCGTATCCCTGCTTAAATGAGTATGAAAGTAAAAAATTCTCGTAAATAACATCGGGTTTAGTTTGTGCTGGTATAAATGGTTTGGAAAAATGAGTGTATGTAATTCTTCTAGCTACTGCTCTTAGATAGAAGGATTATATAATGGTTTTGGATGGAAAAACTCATTTTATATTAAATGCTTTTGAATAAATTATGCTAAAAAATTGAAAAGTCTTGCAATTCAATTGCTGATTTTGACTGAGATAACCGTTAGCAAAATATCAATTGCATGTTTTTCAATATTTATAGACCAAAAAGTTTCAAAGAATGGATATTGGAGCATTTTACTCAAACTCATACTTCGATGGCAGCCACTTGTAATCTCTTAAGGAAGCTTTCTCTGAATTCCAATAGTATCGAGGTGATTCAGAGGATATGTTGGTATGGAAGTAGACCTGTGACGATGAGTGTGACACAAGTATCGTATTGCTCATGGAGGAAACATTAAAGAATAAGAAGTCAGAATAATGCCATAATGATACAGGATATTAATGGAGAAATACTGCTGTATGTACTGCACCGAAAAGAGAGGGTGGGGAGCAATATACTCGTCAATAAGTTACGCGTGAACTCTACCCTCACCTATTCAAACTAAATTCCTATTATTTCACTAGATTAACGAACTTGGTGTTCATATCTGCCCTTGTAGGTATTTGGATAAACATGAACATCTTGAAGCCGTTTAACTCCCAGTTTGAATTGTTTTAGATTTTTATGCATTTATTTACGAAGTTCAAGAGGGTTATCATATTTGGATCTGTGTACTGAGACAAAGAAATCTGGAAGGTTGAATTCACTTCTGAAAGTGCGTATAAATGTGAAATTGTTGATAAAAAAACAAGGATGCATTGCACTCTTTTTATTAGGGTCTGTTTTTGATTCATCGTGAAGCCTGAATATAGGATTTGATCTTCTGGATGGAAGCTTAGGTATTAATTCATGCCTTAGTGATGCCTGGAGCCGCATGATTTTGATCTGCTTTAGTGCAATGTACACAGTTACGTCCCTATGGATAACGCCTGTGTAAAAACCTACTTATTCAAGTGGTTGGTGTTAAAAAAATACTGAAAGTCGCTGGGTATTAAAGGAAGTCCATTCATACTTAGTTACTCAATAAAATTTTTGAGCAGTCACACCGGAAAATCTAAGGTTTGCAAGCATTTTATTTCTCTTACATTCTCGAGGTGTTCTAGCTTTAATGCTAAATTAAGTTGGATGATCAATGTAGTTCGATAGTCCTTTTATACCTATTGACTAACGTAAATTAATTTCAAAGTGATACTCCCTAATTACGGAAACCAATTTATCTCCCTAAAGTCGGAGAAGTTATAATCAGCGACATCGCTTTCTGAGAGCGAAGCCACTGAATGAGGGCGGCATCTCCTAGTAAGACGGAGCACCAATTTGCATCGTTATAGTCGCATAGAAGAGCAAAGTAATACGTCTGAGTGTCTCTGAGACTCTTTACATCAACCGCAGGCGACAGATTCTGGAAGGATGCATTTTCCGCGATCTCATTAAAACCAAGTCTCCCTTTATAAAGAAAAAAAAGTCTCTGGAGGTGGCAGAAGAAAAAAGTCGTCCCATTAAAATGTGCGCCGATGTTCCTTGCTTTCCATTTCAGTTTGGTTCTCTCTTACCCTTCATTTTCTTCTTTTCGTCCTTTCATTCTTCTCTTCTCAATCACGATAATTTGGTGCTCGACTCCACACCCTTTGTCATTACTTTTACAAATTGAAAAGCAGAAATAGATTGAGTCATTTTTTGGAGAATTGGAACTCAAAGGAAGTCCTAGACACCCCATTGTGCGTTATATTAATCATCTTACCTACGGATATTTAGGTGAAATATACATTGAAGTCAGTTATTCCTTCAAAAACTTGTACACTATTTTCCATTACATCCTTTACTGGATTTTCCATGTAAATATATATCTTAAGTCATTTTGTGAGGTCTTTTGGCGTGAAGAGAATGCGGAATGGGCATTAAGGAGTTCAATACTTTATTAACGACAGTTTATCTATTATTCAACAAAAGGAATTCGCTTTCTTTAAATACTTTCAATAATAAAAAATCTTTAGACCCTGCCGTCCAGTCTGCGGTGAAGTGCTTTAGGACTTGAAAATACTAATTCACTTGCATCCGAATTTAGGTTAAATGTGCTTTGTGTTTGTATTTTTAGCGATATAATAAGTGTCATCCACAGCTTCCTGTAGGATTTCCTGGAATCGACATGAAAAAATATGCACTAGAATGGAAACTGGAAATTTTGATACGCCAATAATATGTACTATTTTCTAGATATTTGAGATATCTATGAATTCATCATTTCTATTTAGAATTTTCTATGAATGGGAAAAATTTTGGAATACTTTTCGGAACCTTTAAAGGGAGGAGCATTCGGAGCCAAGGAAAATATATGGGCCATGCATTTTATTGTAGCGTAATCGATAGTATGTCTCTCTCTTTATTTATAAATATTGTGATGGCTTTCGAAACAGTTATTGTTTTATAATATTAATAAAAGGTTTTATCTGATTTCCTTTGTGTTAGCTTTTAACTTTGTTTCCTTAAAAATTAGATTTTGGTTTTGAGTTGGATAGGATGTTAACTATACCTGTCTGCGTAAATCCGAATGTTCACCGTTGAAAACAGGTTTTGAACAGTTGTTTTTCCCCTTGTTTGAATTTTTTATGCTTATTTATTAGCATAAATAATTCCACAGCAAGAAAAAATTAATGACTCTCAGCTCGGTAGAGAGTGTGAAATCGAGTTTTTGAGCTGCTCTGCCGCCTCTAAAACTCGAGGTTGAACCACAAAATTCAGTCCTTTTGCCCCACGGATTGCAAATAAACTCATAAGAATTATTGAAAAAGGGGTATTATTGTTGTTCGGATGAATTTCTTGGTAAATGAAATCTAAACCTTGAAGAAGGCCAACGATAAGTTGGGTAAAAAACAAAATATGAAATTTTACTCAGATGAACCGAAAACGGCGGGAGGGTATAGTTATGTGAAGGAGCTGGAGGTATAGACATGAAGGTTCAAACGGTTTTAAAATCGAGTGAAATGTAGAGAAGGCTGAGAAATTACGTTGCAGTTGAATATTGCTCCCACGGAATTTTATTGATACTAGTCGTCGGTGTAATTAAGCTGAGACGTCTTCTGTCCTAAGTAAAGGAAGAATGTATGCAGTTGCGGTCGGAAGGTGGCCTCTAGCGTGACTCTGTAAATACATGCGATTTCTCAAGGGCTGAAGGTCTCTCCCTTGCGCAACGGCTGCCTTATCTGTGTGAGAGATGTCCCTCTTGCGAACCTGGCGACCAGCCGTCTCCCGCATGTCAGACAGTTTTTTTAATCAAGGAGTTAGGTAGAGGGTTGGGAGAATCTGTTGACTGAGCCAGTATTAATCAAATAATATATTCTAGGGACAGCGTTATTTTCATAATTATACCCAATGTGATTCTCGTGTACCTACTATCAAATTATGCAACCGTTCTATATGCTCTCGCCGTTATATATAACAACTGTCGTGCGATAAATCCTTGTCGGTGCGTGTATTATCGTGCAGTACCAAAATTACGAAAAACATTCTGAAGTCCGCAAAGCCGTCATCCTAATTTTAAAAAATCCTTCTCTACTATGCAGGCAATGCAAAATTGAAAATCATAAGTTACCTTGCTAGACTTGGGCATTAATATTCATAACGAATAACATTTTTACTTCCTATTTTACATTTATTTGCTAAATTATTTCCCGCTATTTTCAGTGAAAATTTGAGAGGAGAGTAAATAATTTCAAATACGTAATTTATGCATGTGATTTATCTATAAAGTTTGTGTGGAATGTGCATTTATCTATGCTGGCTATAGCTTTATCTTGTGGAAGTCCAAAGTATTAATGAAACCGAATCGCAATTATCCGCATACAGTACTACCGAGTTCAATATATTTCTCAGAGGTTACGCATCAACTGACTTTTATATAAAATGTATTGAAACCAAAATTTCTGCCTATCAGTTTCATTTATTAACATTTCACATATCTTATAATCGTCAGGTGATACGGAACGAAATATTTTTAACCGGTTTTGATGCATAAATTTTTTTGGGAAATTACGAGTCGGTTTCATAAATGCGGTGCACTTCTACCGAATAAAATTACAGTCTACATAGATTAATACACATTTTACACTAACTTCATGGTTAGAACACATGCATAAATTATCCTTTTTGAATTGCCTCTTTGAAATTTCAAGTGTAAATTTGCCTCTCAAATTCATTCTTGAAATTATTGTGAATAACTGACCAATTCTTTTTAGACAAATATCTACAGTAAAATTTGTAATAGTGTCAGTATTCTCTGAAAAGTCTCTAGAAATGATGTAGTTTGGTGTAAAAAATGCTATATTAATTTTACTCTGATGGAATGGTGTTTTTAGATATATTGGTTCCTTAGCGAGCATCGCGGGGACCAGCGCGACTTAAATTCCTTGGGATTGATTCTTTCTATGGCGAAAGGCTGAAAATTCATGCGATTGCTGAAGATTTGAAGATCTTTTAGTTGTATGTTGCTCTTTTAGAGTGGAAATCTGTGCCAAATTATGAGTAGAAATTAATGATACCAACAAATTACGTTTTCGATAATTACCCATCAATGCAATTCCAAGTCAACTTTGAATGGAGATTTAGAAGTAATAATTTGTGAAATATATTAAAATATCCAATATTATCAAATAATTAGCAATTTTACGTTCGATCACGTAAAATATTAACCTATAACAGTCAATGATCTGACTGTCTAACCCGATTCACCCTGCTGGAGAGCGAAGGAGACTTTTTTTTATCGATGCAGACGATTATTACGGATCCACCGCTTTTTCATATTGGTATAGTTTCTGTGAATTAACGCTTATATGAAAACAGAATAAAAGTTTTCCTGCGTACACATAAAAAATTAATGCTGCACTTCCGTGTATGTGTTAATAAGTAATACTTTAAAACGTAATTAGTGTTAGGTAGGGCTTTAAAATACCTACTGACGGGAAGTAATGCTTAATTGTGAGCCTGTTTTAAGCCATTCAATTTTTTTCTCTGTTTGAAGAAATGGATGGGTGTTGTAGCTGTGAGTAAAGAGCAATTGCGAGACATGCTACGTATCTCGGAGATTTAGCTCTTATGAATGCCTAAACACCGGGGACTCAGACTCGAGAAGTCGGAGGAATTGCAATTTGCTCCAAAGCAAACACCTGGGTTTGCCTTATCTTGCGTCGCACTGCGGGCTAATTTTCGTTCTGCCTAGTTCTTCATTGCGTGTTGACTCAAAGGAATGTCATCACAATCCCAAAGAGTTGTATCATTAGACTTCTAGTTACGTTCTCTGGTTTGTCTTGTAGTGCTTAGCTTTATTTTTTCTCAAGAAATATTCTGCATCCACCTTGTTCACCGGCTCAATCTGCCCTCTCTGATCGTAAGTACCGTACTTAAATGTCACAATTCCTTTTTCATACCCTTAACATTGATTCGAGCGAAGTTGTATCCCTAATAAAACAGAATTGCTTTATCTTGCTGAATATTAACTTTCCTACCATAATGCATGCATATATGGATATTTTAGTTTGCAATTAGAATGGAAAAAATTGAAGTAATGTTAGTTATAAGAATATTTATTCCTTAAAACGCTTAATTTTTGCTACATTCACTTGTCACATGCAACAAACATATTGATTGGGTACTTAGAATCGGTAATTTATTTTTGAAATACGCTCACGAGCTTCGTTTTGGGTAATGAGTGTACTGTCATGACTTTTTATTTACCATTGTCCTGAGACTTTCATTTTTACCTCTCATGTTGACGAGCATTTTGAGGTCATATCACATAAATTTATAATTTTTGGTTATTGGAGATTCGACAATTTCACAATCACTTTCCATGATCAAAAATAAAATAGATGCGTCCGAAGGAAACGATAAATGCGATTGGTTATCGGATGTGATCTCTTTGGATATTGGGTGCCTCAAAAATCGTGAATTCAGGACACTAGTCAACAGCCACTTTGCATCTGGGTCGTCATGAATGATTTATTACTTATTCCATGGATAGAATTTAAATTTACCCGTTAAAAATTGAAGAAGTTGGGACTTTTGGGTTTTCCGGGTTTAATTGTGGATGCTGCGTTTCCTGTGAACTGTTCATCCATTAGTACGTGTCCATCTTTAATGTCAATCAATTAACTTTATACTAGTTTTTATTCAGGAGTCACTAGAACTTCTAAAAGGTATCAAAGCATGGCAGGTGTGACAAAGATTATTTGGAGTAATTTACTCATTACACAAAAATACCACCTTATAAACTAGTGAATTTATCAGTAAAATAGTCTTTGAGTTTTGAATATGCATTTTTTGCGCTATAACTTTGCCTGCATTAACCATTCTGTAGTGTATTTTGGACATTTTACAATGAAGGGAATATAATTGATTTCCTCACTAAATTCAGCGCTAAAATTCGGGAAAATATATTCATTTTAAAAAAACGATGCAGAAAAAGAGTTTGAATTTGTTTCCCAGTGTAAGTTGTGACACGAGGAATTTTCATGGACATTTGGTAGGAAATTTTTTGTCATTTATTTTTGATGCCTCGATTAATATATATGTACGCAATGAATCTACTGAGATAAAAGTACATTTTACCTCCAATTTGGCTACGGTTTTTTCTGTTCGGCATATTCATGGCCAAGAATTAAAATGTTCCACCTGGATTACTCGCTGGATTTTTTTATAGGTGTAAACCGACTGAAGATAAGTAAATGGGCTACTGTGCTTGGCTCGTATGGCAGGAATCTGGGCATGGCTTTCAAGGTGGCTTTCGGTCGATCCGGCAAGGCTGGAGGGGCCGTGTGGGAAGTGTGTGCAGGTTAGCGAGGGCGCCATTTATTCCCGGCGAATGCACCAACGAGGCCTGGCTCGTTCGTGGGGAGGTCATCACGGCGGTCGCGGCGGCAACTAGGGGATGCACTGCGCTTCGACACCCGCACCAAAGCGCTCAAAGGGGAATTGCGCCGACGAAAAGGGACTGCAGAGGGTCGTAACCAGTGCGAACCGAAATCATGATAAGCAAGTGAAAAAAACACGTCTATCTGTTACGACCACCGCGTTCGCATTTCGCTGGACTGACTCTTCTGTGTTTAACTTGGCTTAAACAATTCTGAAAAGGATTTCATAGAGGGTAAATTGATATTCAGCTCATGTCTCGGCATACGTTATTTCATTTGCTCTTTTGCTGTGTGACTTTCCTCAATTTACTTTGGCGAGTAAACATCATTTTGATTTGTGAAGTCATCGGTATGCCAGTAAAATGCGGAAATGAAATTTTCTGGCCATGTGATTTTCATATTTTCCACCTTCCTCATCTATCTGATAGCATTGAACAATGTGGACTTTACTTTCATGATTTGTGCTCAGACTTGTTTGAATATTTTACTTAATAATACACTGTATGATCTTTTTTGCTTTTATTTGTTTTGCATTATGTCTTCCTTCGTTATCACTTTCGCAGTTTTCCTCTGTAAGAGCCGAACAATACTTGGCGAACTGTCAGGAAATCTCTCATTATAACTAACGTGGCTTATTGTGAATGCTTAGGAAAGGTAAGCCAGAAAAATGCTATTATATTGAAATTAGTTTTTACTGACCATAAGTATTGCCAGTAGCATAGCTATGGAAAGAATGAGTGGTTCATTATTTGCTCAGATTAAAAAAATTTCATCGTTACATTGCATTAAAGCACTCGAAACAATATTATGAATTATAGCATGAAAATTTTAAGCTGATTCCAAGGGTATGTTTTAGGAATTCAGGTTATCGTTGAGTGAATAATGGTGCTTTTATTTTTGCGATCTATTGTCGTAGGCATCAGGGTACGTTGCAGGAGGAATAGTAGCAGTACTTTCATTTTAATATGGCAGACAAGATTTCGTAATAATAATCGCAAATGCCTTTAAAATGATATATTATACTTTTCAAACAAATCTTTCTCTTGATAATGGCGAGAGGCGGGTCAGCTGAGATAAACAATGCAAAGCTTTTTTGTTTTTGCTAAGGTGTATAGTCACTGACACTACTGGAAGAGACGCCAGAGTCTATCGGGAAAATAATTCTTTCGAGACCATTAATTAAATACTCCATAAAAACTCCATCAATCGAAGCATTCCACATCCGAATAAAAGCCTTAGTAAGTTGGAGTGTTCTAAACACATAGAATTAGCTAGGAAATCTGTTTGTACAGATTAGATACATATATCTGTATAAGATTAATCTTTGGAGAAGGCATACATGTAAACATCGCGACTAGAATGAATATAATGGCACTTTAATTGGTGCGCCGTTTTATTGGTGGGAAAAATGCGTGCACTATTTTATCCTGAGCCGCATGAATAATATTTAAACATATTAATGTAGATATCGCTGTCTGATAGTCATTAGTGTAAATAAGTAGTACGGTGAAAATTCCAGTGCATATATTTATTCTCATTCATTAAATTTAATTGCATTCAATGATTTGGGTACTGAGTCTCATTAGCGAAATTTTCAGATTTCTGCTGGTAGAAAAGGCTTAGTGTAGGTGGTGGCGTCAAGCGAGAGTGCTGTGGAAAGGGATTACGTACGTAGTCATAAACGTGATAGAGGCTGGGGAGTAATCGTGTGCTCGCGCTGCCCAGACTGTGGCGCGACTGTCTGGCCTCTCGGAAGGTGGCGGGACTTCCTCGGGTGATCTTCGGGGCATGCTCAGTGTCGCATCGCCCTTGGCGGAGGTGTGGGGGATGGGAGTAAGGCGGCTACGGATGGGTGCGGGCTGGGGGAATGCGTGGATGTGAAAAACGCACGGTGCTCACCTCCATAAGACGCGTGTGGCTGCGGTAAGGTGGCCAGTCGTGTCTTTCAGTTTAAGTTTCTCTGAGTATCATACCATGTTAGTTAATGTTTCAAGTAAATGGTCATTGGCCAACTGACTGACTGAAATTACTGACCCACACTACTGAGAGAACAAATTCAGTAAAAAAAGTGGTTGGTAATATGATTTACTACTGCGGGCTTTAGTTGGCATCGTAAATTTTAAGATATCCATTACTTTTGAAGCTATATCGTGATTATCAATAATTTTTGTTTTCAAATCATATGTAGGTAGCATTGGAAAAGGTGACTGGTTATTTTTAAGGGTCTTATTGGAGTATATATCATGGTTTCATTTAAAGAGACCGTTCAACTTATAACACGTTTACATATTCTTTTAATTGATGACTTGCCCTAGCAAACCGTTCATTATCTAACTTGCGTTTTACTAGAAGAAATTGATAATATGATTATAGCGTCGATAATCGATTAAAAATAATGGCTTATTATGTTAAGCATATATGTTCACCACTCTCACACTCTGTTTGCAATTCTGTAATCAATGCCTGAATTTGAGCATGCCGATTTCAATTTCTCCAAAGCCATTTTACTAGCAGCTTACGATATCGTTCGGTATTGGTTCGAACATTTCTTACGGTTTTATAGCAGACGGCCAAATGTTACCGCTTGGATCGGTTCCAAATGCCTGAGCGTTTATTAAAGGCTTCCTGTTATCTTTTCCCCTCTTTGTCCCATAAATATCATATTTTTTTCAAGAATAGCTGAGGCAGACTTTTGTTTCACTCATAGGCATTATTTCCGCAGTTTTGCTTTACACTCACGCCATAAAAGAGGACTAGTTATTTCAGTCTTAATGTTTACGTGTCCTGCGCCTTCCTGAGTGCTTCTTTTCCGTTTCGTTTTTGTCCCGGTATTTGTTTTTATTGGTGATGCTCTAAGCTTTGCGGATGAATGAAAAAAGTGGTTTGGCGTCTGTCATACTCCAATGGCTAAAGCGTTTAGAGAAACACATGGTAACTTATAACGTTTTTATAATAACGATTATTCGGTATACATAATGGTATATAACGGTAAGGTTTTCGAAAATATAGAGCACATAAATACTTCAAAATTGTGATTCATTCCGGTATTTTCTAATTTCTTAAGCATTCCACAACATCTTGGCCTATTGCAAGAAATTCTATGGATTTGAACAAATGTGAACGTTTCATTTTATCACTCTACTTGTAAATATCTATGTATTAAATTATTTCTCTCTTTTAGTGATGTGTATGCATTCATCTTACTCGTGAAATTTTCCGTTTTAAGAACGTAAAGTGTTATTACTGCGTCAAAAATATTCATATAAGCGCCAAATAGCCATACAACCGTCATAACCTAGCACCCTATATCTATTTTGTTGGATATAAAAACGAAAAGGGACGAAATTCGAGGAAGATTCAGCCTTACTGAGATGTAATGGCAGGGAAAGGTTCACGTACCTATTTGGCGACGTAACTGTGCTCGTTTTTGTGAGCTATAATATGAAATATTCCTTTAAAGGTGATTGAAAAAGGTTATCTTTCTAACTCAATTTCCATGAGTAACTCCACAGAAACTGTTTACCACGTTGAAGGCTCTCTCCAGATATCTTTACTGTATCTGAAGTGTAGAATATGATTTACTTTAGAGACACAATTTTCCTAAGAATTATTTTGGGTACTGAGGGAAGATGAAAATTATTCAATGACTGCTGTACATAAATCTAGGAATCGTATCAATATTGGCTCAAATTTTGGGCTGGTTGAGTTGCCCTGTGTAATATTTTGCTCCCATATCAGTGGTAATTCAATCGTTTTATTCATTAAAATGCAAAAACTTTACAATTTCGAAGAACATAAGTAATTTTATGATCTCTGGTTCTAAATGAGAATTAGTGTGGCATTAAACCTTTCAATTGCTCCTTTTCGGATTTTCATCATCTACTCTCTGCTGGAGCATGATGATCCATAGTGAAAACGAGATGCCTCCAAAATGATAGCGATTTTATCGCGGAATAGTTACGGTGGGTCATTTAGATCATGGATGGAAGTTATATTATTATAGCGAAACTTGTAGGTGGCTGGTATGGATTTTGTGGCATGATAGGGCCCATCATGTGGGCGATATATAGTAGTAGCAGTTTGCTTAGAAAATGGACCTTCGACGTCGAAATTTAACCGCCTCGATGGAGTTTGGGAGAAATGCTTTTTCGATAGTTTCTCGATAATCAATAGCTTCGGAGATATTAGATCTGTAATTTACCTATGGATTGCTGTATACAGTATGTTTAGCGGAATTCAATGTATTTATGCATTTTAGAGATCCTTGGGATCATCATATTTTTGTTATCTATTGGAAAGGGATTAAAAAAAGGATTTTTGACCCCATGTTTAATTCTCTGTATTTCTGAACATAACATAGCGTAGCTGATGAACCAATAACTTTTGTACTCGATTTTGATAAATGTTTAAATCTTCCAAAAATGTAAATTCATGCATCTCTTACCTCCGCCATTATAATTTTGAAGTTATTATATCATTGATATTGCTAATTATTTTCATTTCTCTCTTCATGAATTTATACTCAATTACATCCCACCATATTTTCTTTTAGATTCCAAAAGTGATGACTGGGCATGCTTAAAATTCCGCGAAGAATAATAATTTCCGGTGGAGTAGACTTTTCTTCGGCATCCTTTTATTAATCCTCGTGCCTATCTATCGATAGCCATGATTGCCTACGACGCATTTTCCATTCACTCAAAAAACGCGCTATTTTTTATGAAATTGAATGAAAAATACTCTCGAGTTTTGAGCCGAACTCCATCAACGGTGATTGGAAGAATTGAGGCCATCCGATTCAGGCGGCTGATTTTTAGTGTCGGTCTATTCCCTTGATCCCATTCGATGCGCCTGAACGTGATAAAATATCGAGAGCGATAACCCGGATATTGGCTCTAATGGCTCCCATGCATTATAAATAGCGCCTCGCGGCCCCCGCGGGCCGTAGGGGAATCGGGAGGAAGCACAGCGCCAGGAGGGATTACATTTTATAGTTTTTATTAGACTATATACGATGCAATTATTTTTAGAATGTAGGCGTCCCCTATCGCAATTGTACGGGACGTCCGGAGAAGCATGAGATAATCCGATGCGAAGCGCACAGTGCTTGTCAATGGAGGATTTACGTCTGTTGAAGTGGCGGGACCGATCTTTTTCGGCGTGTTTTCCTTTCGCTTATCTCTTTCTATCTGTTTTCTTCCTCTTTTCGCATCATTCCCAACCTAAAACCACTTCACCATTACATTTCCATGCCTTCCTCTCAACATATGAACGTCTTAAATTGGTGTCACTATGGAGTTGAAAACTTGAGAAGAAGCTTGCTGGTTAAAACGCCTTAAAACGGCATATGTCGCCTTCGAATTTTCATGAGATGGGACAAAAACGAAATATTATGAGTCGTAGCAAGTAGCAGAAAGGTAGTGGTGTTTGATGACAGGAAAGTTAACCATTAATAGTTTTCCGAATATGCGCCATGACTGATACACATTCTGAGTTGTGATTGGAGAATTATTCATCTTATTGGACTATGTGGTATTGAGTCAACTCATGCCAAATTTTTGTGAACGGGGCTGAAAGCCTTGTTTGCAACGTGATTTAACTTGGCATGCCTATGGAGCTGAAAACTCAACTGAGAGCGTCCATTGGTACAAAAAAACTTGAAATGACGTGACTCGACTCAGGATAGTTATTAGTCGAGAAAAGCTTATATTTACCTTGAAGTTAGCGTGTAGCAAGGAAAGTTTACTCGTCGAGAGGCATAAAACTATTGTTATACCCCGAAATCAATTTCACAGCTAATGTTCATTTTGTGCAGTGATCCAAAGAATATGCCATCAATTGCTCCGGTTCTTAATAAATCGAGTCAGGCCAAGGTAAATTGTCGCAAACGGGGATTAACAGGGTCGAGACTTAGCCATACATTCCCTGCGTCTGTCGGGAGGGGATTTGGGGTATGGAAGGAGCGTGTTTTCTTTTGTCGTGGGGTAAGGTGAGTGAAAGAATTAGGGGGAGTCAGGAGGGATGGGGGAGTGGGGTGGTTTCGGCACGGAAGGGAACTCTGTAGGCCAAGGGGATGAGAGGTGTAGGCGGGAGGAGGACCTGCTGCTGTGTGTGCCCCGGGCGTGGAGGCCCGCTGCGGGCTCCCTCTCTCTCTCTAGGATCCGTCAGGATCGATTTGCCGCGTGCGCACGGCCAGGGTCCTCGTCTCCGTGAGGGAGAGAGGGAGGATGATGGGTGAGGTGGGGAGAGTGGGTTGGGGGGGTGAAGGTGGTGGCGGGAAGGGGTTTGGACCTCAAGGAGGCACGCGATGGATGGAGAGAGAGACACCCGTCCCCCTCTCCCACACTACCTCTCTTTCTCCGTTCCCTCGTTCTTCTGCTCCACATCTTTCTTCTCTTTCACCTCCCGACTTCTTCCTGGATTATGCCGTTCTCTCGTCCTGCCACGTCCCTCTACTTTCTTTCACATCATTCCTCCCTCTTCCTATCTTTCCTTCCTGCGCTCCAGTTATCACTTATAAACTGAATGGGTCCAGGCGTGACATGATGGGACTGCATCCTTACGCGGAGTGAAATAATAATAATTATTGTGTTCCACACAATGTAATTTTAATAATGGACCCGAGTTTCACCTTGGAAACTTGGTTTCCTTGGAACCTTGGTTTCACCTGCAATTCCAATGATTGTTTTTTTTAATATATAGATTGCCTTTATTAGCATATACATATAATGTACAACTTGGTCCTTCTAAGAAGCAAGTCCTTCAGGCTTGTCAGAAATTACCTTAGGGTAAAAATAATTACTATTTATACCTTGAAAGTGCCTTCGGAGTTGGTGAATTTCGGGGCGGTATATAAAATTTCGTTGCGTGAAACATAAGACGTGTTTATAATTTATTCTACTATATTTATGTTGGAAAAGGAAGTACAAAAATACTTAAGGTTAACTAAAGTCTTCTCGAGTTTTGCATGGGGTCAAGGTCTTCGTGGTGGCCGATGAAATAATTTTGAGACACTAACCCAGTGCAAAGTGAAGGATGTACGCTATAAATTCGCCGAAAAACCTGAAACATTCAGCAAAACTTCAAAGTGAAACTGTAGCATATGCTAAATTACTTATTCTTCATAGTTATTCTATGGTATTTCAGGCCTGCATGACTTTTATCATTTTTTCCTTTTGATTTTGCTGTACCTATTCCACAGCATCACAATATACTTTTTCATGCATATTTCACTCATTTTTTAGACTTTTTTGCTTGATATTTCCTTGCCCTGCCTTATTTATTCACTTCCTGTCCTTGTTGCCTTAGAACACCTAATGAAATATATTCAGCATTTCTGCTCCTTTTCCCCCCCCTTTTCCTACATTGCCTTCTCATCATCTCCTCTTATTATTTTGCCGTATACATTTTTTGTCGTTTTCCCCGGCTTTTATTCCGAATCATATCATCTGTTGCCCAGTTATTTTTTTTCTTTCCGCCTTCTTTGGTGAAACCTTTTATTTCATCACCTTATCTTCTTTCTGTAATTTTTCCTTACCTCCTAAAAGATGCCCAAGAAAATTTGAAATGATTATTCTCGTTCTACATGGCTCCATCAATCTCTCTTTTATTTAATTGTGAATTATTTTTTAAAATATCTTTTTTCTTTTACTGTTGCGTACTTCCTGAATTATTTCATTTAATTCTACTGTCGTTCACGATCGTTTCTCCGCACATTTTCCCCAATTTTCCTCGGATATAATTCCATTACTTAGGTTTTTTTAATAATATTTTTATTCTTGTGTTTGATCTTGAGCTTTATCACCAGTATTGAGATGAATATAATAGAGGCACGCTCGATGAGAATCTGGTGTAAAAATTTATATTTCTAAATATTTCTTTAAACGAAAGTTTCTTTAGCATATTTTCCCATGCCTTTTTTATATTTTTTCTCATTCTTTCAATAAGTTTTAAGATTTTTCTCTCTTTCTTCTCACAACCTTTCCTCACCTACCATATTATCACCCCATTTTGTTTCCATTTACTATTATGAAAACCTTCCTACCATAATTTCTTAATTCTTTAGAAAATACATACCGCGCATGATCGGTTAAAGGCAACTTAATCAGCAAGCATATATCACTACCTGCCTCATCATTAGGACTATTTTATTTATAGGATATAGTAGAATTAAGGAACAATCGTTATATTTGTAATTAGTCCATATGATTTCGTAAAATCCTTAACTTAGTTTCGTAGCTTCCTTACATTTCTATATCAAGGAAAACAAAAACGATTTTTTTCTCGTGAAATCATGTGCCTCGTAATGATTATTATGTTTTTCCCGCATTCAATTCCAAATTATGCTTTGATTTTCTACTTTACCGTCCTTTCTCCATTTTCTTTGAATTTTTCCCCCACGAAGTCAGTTCATTTCCCTGTTCTTTGAAACCTTCATCCCAGAATAATTCGAAATATTTATTTATGAACATTTTTGGAGATAAATTCCGAATATAAAGGAATATTTTTGCGTGTTATGAAAATTTTTTAAGGAGCCAATGCGTGTCAGTGTGCTGATACACTTTAACGGCTAATTGAGATTTTAATCATCAGTGTTATTAGTTCTATTCACGGCGGAACCATTCAACGTTTCGCTTCAGCATCTTCATGGTAGTGCATTCTCTTGACGTTGTTCAGTGTAATAGTGGAAAAACGTTGACTTACTATTAAATAAGTATAACGCAGCAATACCAGAAGGCAGCTATCTTCGCTCTTCCGAATGTCCTATTTTTTTCGTCTCGCTACCCGTGCGTTTCCTCCGTTCTTCCTCACTTCCTTTTCCCTCTCTTCCTGACACGAGTCGTTGCCTTGAGGAAGTAATCCGCGCCGGAGGGAAATGCTCGTTTCTGCTCTCGCATCACCTTTGCATTCCCCTCTTTTCCCCTCTCCATCCTGGTATCAATTTCGTGATCCACTTCCCTATCAATTTCTCTCATGTAATTTTCCTAAATCACAATTTCGAGTATTGTTTTTTTCTAAGAGTACTTGAAAATTTCTTTTCCTAATGCATTCCTTCTAATTTTATTTTTCTAAAACTAAATTTTTCTAATTCCTATGTACACCTGTTATTGAGCTTCAAGTTATATATTTGTTATATCACAACGGTATATTTTGGAAAGAAAAGCTGGAGAAAACGGTTCACGTCTAAGTATGAAAAATATTGTTTCCTTGGGAACTAAATTTGTAGTGAAAAGTCAAAATTATAATAAGGTTAGAATTAACAAAATAGATCCGAAACCTAAATTTGTTGGAAAACAATTAGTTTTCGTTGGGGTTGTAATTACTAATACAAGAATTATGGCCACTGTTTCTGATTACGATATCTTTTAGGAATGGAAATCAAGCAATAAAATGTTTAATCCTAATCGTAAATACCATTAATTTGGACTAATTTGATGCTATAAATAATTTTTTATAGTAAATTTGCCTTTTTAATAAGCTTAGAAATATTTCATTTCAAAATTTTAATTTATAAATAATTTAACTTATTATTAGAAAAACTGAATTAGAAATTTTGACAGAGAACCCTTTGTCCCACCCCCCAATCTTCCTCCTACGCCTTCGCTCCAGTCCGCTTTTTTCCGTTTCCTCTTTTCCCATTCCTTCGTCGTTTCCTTCACGGCGACAACAGTTGTTGCATCGACGACGTAATCGCGGCCAGGAGGGGGGTGAGAGAGAAGGGTAGTTATCCGCTCGGAGCCCCTTTGTCTCCCCGCAGATCCTTGACCTCCGCCTCTGATAATTACGCCACTCGATGAATTATGGGAAACGGCTGCTTCTTAATCCTCTTTGCCGAGCTTTTCTATCTCCTTCTGCTCGTGTGGGTTTCTGGTCACCCCTGGTGAGCCGCATTTTTCCTCGTACATTTTAAAAGCAATGTTACACCATTTAAGATTATGCGCACAATTTGTCGTGGCTGAGAAGCGAAGCTTAGTTTTTTTATAGTGAATTCCTGTATAATTTTGGTCCACCTTTGACATGTTTTGTCAAAGCCAGAATTTAATTTCTGAGGTCAGCCTTGATATTGCCCGTAGGAGCGCATTTTTAAAAATGAGGGATTTTTTCATTAGAGTGTCGAGTTTTGTGATTATTTTTTCAACTCTTTTATGGATGGTTTTATTCTATATTACAATGTTTAGTTATGGACTCATATACTAACCATCTCCCCTTATTTAGACCGGAATATGCATCAACTGCGGAATGAATCTAAATTAGATGATTTTTTGGGTAGTATCATTATGACGAAGTAAATTATCCTCTTTATAAACGAAACAATTTATGCCGTTACTCTGATGAATTTATCCATCATGGAGACAGTGTAAGTGTGAAAACTGCACTTTAATGTTTAATGTATCCTGTATCCATTACTCTCCTTAATTTATTTCAGAACTCAATTAATGAGAGTACTGTTTTACCGGAAAATGCTTCTGACGAGGAGTTTTCGGGTTTCCATCGGCGTGATATTATTGTAGTGCACCGACAACGCCTCGTTCTTTCGCCTTCTTCTTTTTCCATCGTCACAAAATTAATTAATCCAAATATGTTTCCTTAGATAGGTAGCGAAACCCCAATAAAGTGGAGTAGTTCTCAACCTCTAGTTACCGAGGAATTTACCCTGGTCTCGCTAAGTCTGGCTTTCTTAAATCTGGTGAAAGTTTTTCTATAATTTATTAATATGAAACCTATCAACATTGTATTGAAATTTTTTCATCAAGATCGGTGTTGATTTTTTGAAGTATTTCACGGGAAGCAATGTATACTTGTCTCGGAAACAAAATAGACGCTTCCCAACTTTTCTGCAAGATTTTCCGTTCACTGTTTGTATGGTGCATCAATGCTAAGTATGTATTGACATTTTTGACTGTTTAAATTTACTCGTTTCATCGGATATTTCGTAAATCTTTCTAGTATCAATAGCCTAATTATCTTCTTTTCGTTTCAAAAGTCCGGATCCTAATACTGGATTTGCATCATCATCTAATTCATCACTAATCTGTTTTCTAATGCATCGAGTTACAATCAAAAATCTCTGCTGTTTTAAAATTTAAAACTATTGATTCCATGGTTAACATCATTTACACTTCTTCACTATTAGCCATTTTAGCACAACGGGAAAGATTTATTTTTGTCTCCAAATCATACTGCTGTTTAAGAGATTTTCGGACAAAATTGATATGGTAAGTCTGATCATCAATTGCTTTGCATGCATTGTCGATGGATACAGAATTATCAGCTATTGATGTTAATTCTTTCATTTCAAATGCTGAGGTGTTTTAATAAGTATTCAGTATAATAAATTCATTTTTCAATCATACCACATATAATTCCAGGACAAGTGGCTAGCATTAGTTTTAATAGTTTAAAAATATTTGGTGTAATTTTTTAATGTTAATCACCATTTTAATTTGATCCATTTTTTAGCCTTCGTAAAACGAATACAATTTCATATTGTTGTGTGTATGTTTTTTTCGCTGTTTTTTAAAAGAATTTCCATCACTACTTTCATAATATTGAAAATGGGAAGTTAGAATACGTGATTGCTTATATTAATAATAAAAAAACAGAGTTTTGCAAGAATAGTTGGCATCGTAATTATCATTAGCCTGAGCGTCCCTTTCTTTTGAGTCGGGTAGCTAGAGAATTGTCATTTGATTCAAAGCAACCAATAATATAGACAAACTTGATGGTAATATTCTTTGTAATATTTGCATAATTACATGACAAAATATCTTCTATATCATCCTCATAAGTTGATGCTTCATCAAAGGAGATTAAGTTCTCAGTGTGCTGAAACGAGGCTGGAACAAGTACTTTGAACTTGTCTATGCAATATAGGTTAATTTGCTTTCCGTGAAGCGCTCTTTTCTTTGCTCAAGCATTTTTGAGCGCGGGTGATGTTTTTGGCATAATTAATCCGTCTATCGTTTGACGTTTATCTCCATTCCAAAATGCTGCTAAAAGATTTGAAAGTGCTCAAGTAAGTACTAATGCATATTTTTTTCATAACTTTTTCATAAGTTTCTTAAATTTCAAATATTTTCTCGATTTTTGAATACAGTTAACAAAGTGACATAGCTGTGTTCTTCATATTTCACAATATATGATTTTTAAAATATTAAATTAGCGTATTTTTGAACAAATTCTATTTGCTGAGGTTTGACTTTGAATTGAGTTTTACGATTGGAACGGGAAGATTTGGAAGCATGCGATTTATTCTACTTAAAATCATTAGGCTCCTCGCCATTTCATTTTTCGTGGAGGCACATACACTCTTATACTTGGCATTAACTTCTGGGTACGTTACAGAATTTCCGTAGTAAATGTGCGGTAATCAATAAAAGCTGGGTTACGTAAAATAACATAATGACCAAAATTCATATCCTCAGTGCACCTAGTTTCTTATTTATTGGAGTAACCTGTTATTATAGCTTATACTGGTTAAACTCACACTTTTAGCAAATACATCAACTCTAAAAAAAGGAACTTTGGGAGTAAATTCTTTTAGCAAGCTTGTGTTTTCATTGGCAAAAATTGGGATTATAATTTATGGGTAGTCTCTAATTTTCCAATATAAATTAAAAACTTTTGATAAATTTAGGAGGGGAATCTTTTTTGCTAGAATGCTGATTCACCTTGATTACGAATTTTTAAGGCGTAAAATTCCTTTCTCTTTATTCTCGTTCGTTTGATTAACTCCTCAAATTCTTTGGATGATTTCGCTCAAAAGTTTCGCTCTCTTGAGATTGATTCAGACTAACAAGGGAGGCTCTAAATTTACTTAGTGTGGAAAATTTTTCGTAGAATTCGTTATTAGGGTCGACGGCTATCAATTTATATCAGGTAAGCTAAATTAAAATTCCTTTTCTTGTTTGTTTTCTTGATTCTTGTCACCATAATGTCATCAAAACGTTTTCGAAGTCGTGCAATGGAATTTATGCCTCCGTTAGGTGTGCGGAATTTGAAAACTAATGTTGCATAGTCAAGCACATAAAATTCCACGAATTCCACACGATTTGATTGGCTCTTTTCTCCCTCAACGAGTAAGTTGTGTGAGCAATGAATTTTCTTCTATTTTTAGTGAAGTAATTATAAAGAAATTGTATGATAAAAGAACGGAATAAAACCATTGGGTTAAGTGATAAGTTACTCTATCATTATGTTATTTATGGGATTGCACACTGTACAATCGACCAAACCTTTGCTGTACAATGTACAATGTACAGCAAAGGTTTGGTCGATTTGTAACTAAGAGAATGCTTAAACACGATCTGATAAGTGTTCGCCAATGTTCAAATTTCTATTTTCTAGAGCATCACGTAACAGTCAAGAAAAAGACTTCGATTTTCGAATTGAAATTTCGGGTAGACTATAAGAGAACTTGAAATTGAAAATATTTCAACAATTTTTAATCAAACCCTCAAATTAAAGTTAATACTTGCAATCTTACTAAACAAATAATTTCCTACTTACTTACAAATTATTTATGAGCATGACTCGTTTCATCTACTTTTGTCATCGTGAGATATCAAATTTTTGTACCTGTAATTATAATATTAATTTTTTCAAGCGCAAATTTTATAATTCAGTTATTAATGTAAACCATTCAAGTTGGGAGCCCTTTCATATTGACCTACTTTCGTCATAAGTCAGAAATGAAAACTATGAAAAAATCGTAAATATACTCATAAAATTAGATTTACTAATAAATTACGTCCAGGTAATAAAAACCGGAAGTATTATAGGCTATTTCAGAAATAATTAATGACAGCTTAGGGAATAATGAGGTAATATTAACCACTTTATTAATTTTTAAACATTGTTATACCAGTGAATGATAAGGTGCATCACGTAAGAACTTCGTCAAAGTGTAATGACGGATTAATTGATGCATTAGCTTGTTGACGTTTTTCAGAATGTCTACTTTACTATTGAGAATGGATACGTGTGTAGCTAATACTTTTTCAACCATATGGAATCGTACGAGACTAATGAATAATTGTTTTATAGTTTGATCGGGTTATGGGCCGTAGCTGGCCATTCCGTGTTTATTATTGCACCAAGGATGTTTTGAGCTCCAGTGTACTACATGCATTATGACTTTTACTCTGAGACATGAGAGTAATTCTTTGCATCGCTATCGTACGTAATTGAATGATTATGCATTATGATATTTTATAGTCCTAGTATTTTCTGTCTTCTAAAATTTCATGTTCACGATAGTGCGATATATATTCAGTTTTTTCCCTTTTCTGTGTTAAATAATTGAGTAATAATTATTTTCCGTAAGCATTCAGCGTCGAAGTTAATTTCGGCGTATTTATATCTAAAAAAAAACCCTTATTCATGATATCTTCATTATCAATGGATGTTTCTGTTGTATTTAATCAGCTCTCATAGTTTTTCATCCTTCCGAAGAAGAGAGGAAAAATCCGCATGGAATCCGCACTCCTTTCACAAAGTTTTGACTCTTATTTACCGTAATGGTAATTCATTCTTGCGATATGAGCTCCAAGTGGCCGAGCGTATGTCATTCTATTACATAATGGAATGATAAAAGAAGCCGAGTCGGCTCAAATGGAGCGAATAATTTGGGGGGAGGTCGGAAGGAACAGTAAGAACTTGGAGAATGAATAATACTTCCCTTACTTCCGAAATGAGTTCGGGAATTCTTATTGAAAGCGATCGGAAGAGCCATTTTATTATGGAGTGGGAACTGTTCGGGGACTCTTTGCGTGTGTTAAAGTGTCCACCCTTTTTGGTGGAGAGAACTTTCCGTAACGGTGCGGGGGGGGGGGGGGGAGGGCTGCGAGAGAAGACGGGAATAAATCTAGAGGGCGACGACGACGCTTCCGGTCTGGCCGGGAGAGAAAGAGAAGTGGCGGACGGGTTAGAAGTTGGGACGACGGCGATGACCCCGCTCCTCCATCTGGTTCGGGCGAGGAAAGAGAGTAGCCGGTTGTGTGTCGGAATAAGCGGCAGGGCGGGAATCGAAAAAAGGGTTGACGGGATGAGAGGGAAAGGTGATGTTGGGGAGAAGGTTGGGCAAGGGCAGAAGGAGAAATATGATGATAGGGTTTTTCGGTAATGGAGTGTTAGTTTGAGGGATGGGGGAGTTGGGGTCCTCGAAGATGATCGATCCATCCATTTTGGCGGGAGAGGTGAGCGCGCGTCATTTTCCGAGACATCGACCAAAGCTATATCCTTCTCCTCTCTCTCTTTCCTGCCCTCCCGATCCGTTCAAAAACCTCCTCTTCCTCCCTCCCGCGAAATGATATATTGCATGGACGAAAGGGATGAGGGAGAGAGAACACTTTTGCCCACTCACACACGCAGTTGCGTCAGTGGTGGAATGCCACAGTGGGGCGTCAGGTGAGGTCTTTAATGCCGCTGTCGCGGCAGTGAACGAAATACCTTAATCCGCCATAAATTCAAACTCCGTTCTCCCCTTTCTATTTATTTTTTTATTAATTAAATTTTATCGTCTCTCTTCTCGCCAGCGATTGAGGTATTGCCGCGATGTCGTGGGCTATCTTTTCCGAGGAAAATAATTATCCCCTTATTTTTCTGTCGAAACTTGGGGATAAATTTTGTTGAAACGCATGGAATATTTTAAAAATAGACCGTGAGATCTATTTTTTAATATCACGACCTTAATGAATTAATTGGTGAATTTTATTGCATTATTGCTACATTTTTTATACGAATCAAAATTTTCGAAGATTTAATGCTGTTAGTTTCATTTTTAAAATCACGAAATGAATCTCTCATTCATTAGATTTTAACCAATTTATTCCCAGTCATTTATGATTTCCCACGAAAAAAGTCTATAATCATTGCATCTGAATCCCGGTAAAAGTTTATTTAGCATTCCTAATTAGTTTATTTCTTGATTTTATACTAGTTAAAAATGTTTATAAGGAGAGAATTTTGGCTTTATGCCGGTCATCTTTTACAGTTTCGTGTATAACAGTATTTCATTAGGTACAATAAATGCATCCTCTATTTCGTATCATTTTACCGCTCGTTTCATATTGTATCGGAGACAATTTACCCGCCCCAGCAGTAGATTTCAATCAAAGCCTTAAGAATCAAGGTGCCCGATGTGGGAATATAACGACTTAGGGACAAAGTTATGAGGTAAATGCATGATATTCATGGACGTTTCCTTCAGATTTCAGGCTATCAATGTATTTTGTTGCCGATAGTGTCTTCTCATCCCTCTCTCATGGAAAATAAACTTTAACGATAATTTTGTGATTCCGCATGCAGTCCACGGCAATTGTTTAAGCAACGGGAGTGGATCTGTCATTTACACCGTGGTCGTAACTCGGCAACCGCACCTCTTTTTGACGACCTCGGCGTCACGACGTAAGCCTAAGGGGGCGACCGTGAGAGATGTACATCGTGATTAGCGGCGCGGTGCTGAAGCGAGTGGTTTATGTCCCAATTATAAGGGGAACCGTCGTCGTTAAAAACGCCAGCTGCCAGCCGTTCTTTTTATTCGTGCCGCCTCCGGCTACCACCTTCCACCCTTATCATGACGAGCGGCGCCGTCGTTTATTCTTATATTTGTTGCGAGAGTGAACGGGAAGATAAGGTGGGTTGGGGTGTGGAGAGAGGGAAAAAAGAAAGTGTCATAACAAGGAGCGTAATAACAAGGCGAATGAGCTTCTGCGGGGAAGTAGGCGTGAGAAATGTTCGTTTTGGGAAGTGGCTGTATTGTCTGGAGAAATGGGAGGGGTATTGAGATTGGGGAATGTGGGGGGGTTAATGGGTTGAAACCCTCGAAATCTAGGGCAAGACGATTTTTCCAAGTATCAGTATCGCACTGCGGTGGGAAAAGTATCACACATCGGGAAGGGTATGCGGATTGCATACATTGCATTGCATATTTCAAACTATGCATTGAGATACAATTTTGATATAAACAATGAATAAAGAATGCGTAAATATTTTAGTGTAAGGCATATATTTAAAGAAGTGGTATATAGCCATATTTAACGAAAGGGCCACAATGCTCCACGTCATTTTACCGCTACATCAACAAAATAAAAAAACAAGTAGTTTTAAAGATAAATAATCTTTATTAGTTAAAAATTTAAATCAATCAATGTGGGTTTTTGACATTTTTGTTTATTTTTTGACTAGTCAGTCCATATTTGGCTTGCGATACAATATTTTCTTTAGTATTTAGGGGCCATAAGAAATTAGCCGGACGCCCGGTGGCCGAGGGCTCAGGACCCTTGATTTAGAGTTATTTTAGCATTATTATGTATGATAACTGGGCTATAGAAAGTAACACTTCAAAAATACATATTAGGGACTAAGCTAAAAAAGTTATTATTCATAAATAGGTGTAATAAAGTATGAATTCAGCCGATCTCCTAGTGGATGGAGGGCTTCAATAATGAAATTTTATGCCATGTCTTTATAGGGCTTCATGTTCTTACTCATTACGTTTTGTATGATGTGCTTTTATAGGGGATCGCAATACAAAATTAGATCGTGATTCGCTTGCATCACAAGTGGAATTTCAGCAGTTGTCGAATTGCGGTGCGCCAACAATATCTAGGTCGTAAACGATGCTATGCTACGTGTTATGCGAAATTGCATTGTGCGATATCGCATTGGTTTGAAAATTACGTACAGTTATCGTTACACAGAATCGGGTTATTATTTGCATTAGTATGCACGCAGAACCGTGAAGTTTTCATAGTACAGCAGTTAATTAGCCTCCTATGTTTTGGCACAATGGATTAGGTTCTGCTAAATATAGCATTTTTTTAATTATTGGCTAACAATAGCCAATATGATGTAATATTCTCCTACTACATTAACTGAAATAAAATTTCGCGGGTAAATTTCGTGACAAGCAAAAATCCTGAGGTGATGAAGCACCATGCTTTTCATAGCACCTTGATGGGTGATCATTTGGTTAGATAATTCTGTGCGTTGTTTGGTCTCTGGTTACATATTACAAGAATGGATCGCAATTTATGATTACATTTCCATGATTACAGTCCTCAGGATGTGTGAACAACAATTGCAATACCGCAATGCCCCAAAAACAGCAATTTTCATGTTTGACCTTATACTTTTTGGTGGTTTTGGGGATCATCACAGGAGCTTGGAATGTCAAAGCATCATGGTTTGGTTACCATGCTAATGAATTGTTTCTTGAGGAAATTATGTGCATTCTAGCGCCGTGAACGCAGCTGCTGTATCTTTCGTTGTATTCCTGGTTAAATATGCATTTTAAGTAGCGGAAACGTTCCTAGCAATTTTTAGCTAGTACTAACATGCTATTGCATTAAAGATACCAAAATTTTCTAAATTGTAGTATTATCCCTGTGTTTTCATTTAAATTAGTGGACTATTGTGGAGAAATGAACTTTCAAAGAGTCTTGATAAAATGGAATAAGTAAACATTTCGTCAATTGGTGAATCTTTTGTTTGTAATTAGCATGGTAAATCAAATAAACTGCATTATGTCTTGAAGTCTTTTGTGCGATCATCATATCATTGTCATAAAGTCCGATCATGTCAATATATGTCGGGTATCTTCACTGATGCAAGGTAATTATACATTGTGTGCGATGCGTCCGTAATATCACTTTCGATGCTAGAATGTATCGCACTGGGTGGCAGGCCGTGCTACCGCCTTCGGTGAAGACAGCGTAAGGGCATGTCAGCGGCGGCGGCCGCGTTGCTGTCTGGGAGAAGCCCCCTTGCGGTGGAGGGGATTTTGAGAGTTGTGCCTGGGGAAAATGAATTCAATTTTGCGGCCGCACGTAGGATCGTTATACTCGTATAGGATGCATTAATACCGGGCGTTCGGCTTAACTGTGCTCCCAGGGGTTTTTCTTCCGCACATTCCGCGGTTTTACGGACACCATTCCAGCCGAATGAAGTGCCGTTGCCTTTTTCGGACTGGGGCCGCGAGAGATTCATGGGAGAAATTCAGGATTGTATGCACGACTGAAGCATTTTTTTTTCGTGAGTTGGGGTATTTTGTGTGCAATAGTCATGAGCTATGCGAGGCATTTATGGACAATCCGGCTATGATTTTGCAGGTTCAGACTTGTTTCAAGCGCCGCGAAGGTGGCTATTTTTGGGAATGTTTTAATAGATGCGAATTTTCCCCTGGCGAGTTTTCCTCTTTCCGAAATAGAAGTTCGATAACCGAGCAACATGAAAAGTGGCATGGTTGTTTGGCCTCTTGTGCTATCGTGAACTATGTTATGACATGAAAAAAACAAATTTAAATAGCGTTAATAATTTCGGTGTCTCTAGTGTTATCTTCAAATCTGTTTTATGCATGTAAAAGAAAAATTTTAATTACGTAAATAATGCCGCAAAGGTTTTTATAATTTTATGGTATTGTTGCCAGTGAGTGAGTTTACACATTTTTTAACGATTGGAAATCACTGCATTGCATTTATACTGCTATTCTATTTTAAGAACTCAATAATATCCTTCAGATAATTATAATTTTTTATGAAGTGATGTAATAAAGTTGCAGTTAATTTTCTTGAAAGAAGACTCTCCCATTTTTTAATAATTTTTCTGGCTGTCAAAAATTTGGATTATTTGCAATAGTATAGTATGTTTCCATCTCAGCTACTATTATTTTTTCGCGAATGAATACTCAGGCTATGTTTTTTTATAATTGTTTTTGTCTTTCACAAAATGTGATACTTTATTTTGTGGAAAGGTTTCATAACATAAACTATGCACATATTTCATAAGATTCCTTCGTAATGACATTTGCAATATGAAATTATTTACGGAATCCGTGAATTTCACTTCAAAATTCTGAACGTTATGTATTTTTCAACGATTACGGTTACCGTGTCACTAATTAGTGGGTTCATTAATTTGAGATTGCTTTTATTTCATAAGTGCTGTGTTAAAAATTATGTGACCTTCATAGGAACTAAAGTCATTGCAATTTAAGACTGTAACCTTTATAAACGAACATCATGAACATTTTTTTTAAGGAAAGGGTAGAATAGGGATTGAACGGAATATAAATAAACGGAATATAAAAGCTCTGAGCTCAGTTTCCTAATGCATCCGCAGGTATAAAATTAAATGGTCTTTCCCACTTTTGTAATAGAAGGTCGTAATATACTAGAAGCAGTGCTTATAATAATCACTTGAAAGATTTTCCTATAAATTATTAATCTTGCTTTTGAATTACATCTTTTGATGAAATGTGTTAGAATAAGCTACGTAAAAAGTCGAGAAAAATACATTTTCATAATTTTTATGTCAGGATTTAGGGTTATTTTAAAGCCCAAAAGACCTTCACTTATTCAAAAAAACACTTCCATAACTTAGTAGCAGTACTAAATTGTCATAACATATAATAAAAATGCCAACATAAACTTTAGTGTTCAAATCAATCAAAGGATCAAATCAATATTTCAAAGAATATTCTTCTTGTGTATCTTATCAATAACTTTCTCACACAATGTTCTTTACAGTACTATACTAGGTCTAATCGGCTTTAAGAGCTTAAAAATGTGGGAGGGTTTTTCCTTGATGTCTATATCCCTTTTGGTGTAGGGAAAGTATCTCCCGGTCCAGTTGATACTGGTGTCAAATGCATGGGTTACGCTTCTTCATGCTCAAGCAGGAGCTCGCAACAAATTCGGTGGAAAGGAAAGACCCAGCAAGTGGAAATATGTCATATTCAAAGTTGGCAAAAATGTTTATGTATGCTTCAGGGCGATTTCGGGGGGCGGGATTTCCTTTCCCATGTCACCTTTTTTCGGCGAACTCCTACGCCTCTACGCAAGTTAGTTCTCCCGGATAGATGGAATTCGGTGGGGGGTGAAAAATGGTGAGGAATTTTCGGATGGGCCTCTTGGAGCTGAGAGTAGTCAAGGAGCGTGAGGAGGTGCTGTTCCGTGACAGGCAGTTCGGCTGGAAACGCGAACCGCGGAGACGGAAAATGAGGAAGAAATGGTGCAGAGACGAACGGAAGGAGAAATCTAGCGAGGAAGAGAAGTGGCTGGAGAATGAGAGGGGAGAAATTGATGAAACCAGCGAAGAGTATTAAGGAACGAATTGGCTGTATCCGAATCAAAGTTGCCATCGAATTAACTCTGTAGAAGAGAGATTCTCAAAACTTAAAAGTTTTACCCTCTTAAAATTAGTCTTTCCAACTTTGATAAGCTAATTTCCACAGTTGATTTGATAAGAGGGAAGATTATGTCCCTCGTCACGACATCAATGAAGAACAAATGGTGATATTTTAAGGACGCATGCTAACCGCCGTTTAAAGCTTGCAAGTTTGACTCTAAAAAATATTAGTTATTTTCGCTAACGTCGGTGGAACTGCAATGGCAACCATCCATAAAGTCTCTTACTTGAAAGTAATCAAGTAAATATACTAACGATGAATGTGAAAAAATATTTTCAATACAGTGATGGCTGTCATCTATCCAGTTATTTAAAGAAATATAGGTAGGTATTATATGCATGTATAAATACAACGGTAATAAAAATGTGCAAATGCACGATATAATTCTTTAAATACCTGGATACATGATTGCAATAAAATGTAATGAAGATATTTTTTACATTTAGGATATTTACTAGATTACTTTCAAGTGCGAGAATTCATGATTGTTTGCCAATGCAGTATATGCTATAATTTATTTTAGATAATTCTGAGAGGGCTTTTAAAAGGTAGAAATCATGGGCCATTAGTTAGATCCCGGAAGATTTATTTTCGCGTTATTATCATCATGCCGTCACTTTTATTTAGATTCGGACTCAATATCCATTTACTCCGCGATTCCGTTCTGGAAGGTTGTCGATTGAAATCATCTCCATTCCTCTCTCTCTGCTTAATTTCCTCCGCCTTTCCCGTGGGATTATCATATTTCTTTGCTGATTGGACTTTTTGAAGAACTCTGTTCCGTTCATATCCGTCGGTTAGTTATAATTTCATCATTCTAAATTTTTTTCCTTAGTAATATCTAGTTAAAAAGTTTAACTCTGATTGGCCTTAGTTTTCAGTTTGAGGTCTCATCAATTCGTCTCGGTAAAGTGAGGATTAATATTTGTTTGTATCCTAATACCATCTCCAGGTAGATTGATCCCTTTGGTGAAACTAGTTTTTGTTATTTTTTTAGTTATAACAAAGAGACTAGTTTCTTTGTTACAACTAAATTAGTTATTATTTTAGTTCTGTTTAGTTTTAACTAGCGAGTTTCTGGGAGGAATGGCAAATGATGAAGCACTGTGGACCGTTCACAATGATTCAATAATTTAATTTAATTTTGAGAATAAACTGTGCATTCTACCTACCTTATCCTCGATTTTAGTCCATTTCAATTTCATAGAAATATAAAAGCTATGAAAGCGGTCTTTCAGAAGGTAGAATGAAAGGGGGATATTATGTTGGAGGCTTTGGAATTAAGACTTTTTTAATTCGTACAAACCTTGAGGACTCTAATTTAGACGACAAGTATAAACATATAATGAACAATATATGTTTTCCACGGTAAAATTTATTTTGAATTAATATGACCAAATTTCAACAAGTTTCCATTCAATGGAGTAATTTCAGCCTTCAATTTCCACAGTTAAATTTTTTTTTCATTAATATGACCAAATTTCAACAAGTTGAAGACTGAAACTACTCCATTGAATGGTAACTACGTAATAATAATTAGTTGGAGGTCATCATTTTCAGATATTTTACGTTATTTAAGAGATACGAGTTTGATAAAAAACTAAGAAATATACTTTACTCAGAGAAAGTTAAGTATTTCTGTTCATGTCATAGCAGTTTTAATAATGCTGATACGAGATATTGTGGCGTAGCATTATGTGAAGTACACTGCCTTGGACAAATTAAATTGCACGGCCAGTGGCACAGAGGACTCTAGATATTAAACTTGGGTATCACGGGAACCCGAATGCTAGTTTTTATTTTGGCTCCGTTGAAGCCTTTGTGTAAAGTAAATTTACAACCAGTTCTAATATCGCTAAAAAATTCGAATTATTCGATTAATCTTGCTTATGTGTTCATTAAGCTACCTTTCTGTTTTTGGTATTACTACCCCAGCATTGAAAAACAATGCCCAAGCCGATGAGTGATTTCAGGTGTTTTATGGAGCATTAAAACATTTAGGACTGCGAGGTTTATGTGGCAAGTTTTTTTATTGCAGGTTGACACATTTTGCAGTGCTTTAATGAAGAATCAAATGCTTAAAATGTCTGATAACAGTTTGGTATCCCTCATAAATGTATAAGTCCAAGCCAGCAAAAAATCATTAATATCTTTTGTTATAAACATCTAAAGAGATGGAGATATATTGTCATTATTTTTCTTTTATGCTAGTTCTTAAAAGTGTGAGTCGCTAGTTGTTTATTTTTACGAAAACGTTGTGCCTGCACGCTTTTATTTTTTAAAATTTCTTTGGGTGCTAGGTAAGATTCGATATAGTGGCAACGGCGGCCTCCTGAAGTTCATCTGAAAGAGCGTGTTAGTATTGTTAATGTTTTTATATATATTGCATAAAATGTTCTGGAAACTAATTTTTTGGCACCGTTGAAAAGAAAGAACCATTTATCCCAAAATATCTATTTTCATGAGTAATTACCTAAATTTCGTTCTAACAATGCTTACATCTCGAAACAAGTACACGTGGATAATTTCCCCAGAGTAATGAAGAATTTGATTGGGAGTGGAGCGAGGTAGGGTCGAGGGAAATGTGACTCAAATGCGATCATTTGGCCCGAGAAGGTGGTGTGGCCTGCTAATGCTCATCCATTTCTCCTGCATAGTTTCGGGGCAAAATCCTCGGCTGCTGAATACCTTTACGTATGCATCAAAGATAACATCACGGAGGAACTCATTTCGCAGGCGGCATGATGGATGCGAGTTGAGTTATCTTTGCGGTTCCCTAGGTCCTCCGGAATGCACGCCTCCCGGAATAGAAATGAGACGGCAGCGCGATGCACCCATGATGCATGGTGCCTCTTGGATCTTCTGTCTTCACGTTTCCTATTTCGTGGGCCGGTCCTTGCTGTTTTGCGCTCCCTTACGTGTGTTGTTTTTGGACCATAAAGAGTCCCCCATCCCATTTTTAATCGTGTCATTTAGGCATTTTTCTGGTAAGGGATCGGAAAATATATTTTTGATGACCCTTCTTCCGTAAGTTTTAGTTTTGAGCATTTTCATTGAAATTCTTCTAAGAGAAGAAATTCTTGCATAGCCCTAAGGTTGTGCCTAGAATGATGAATTGACGGAGGGAATATTTTTGTTCGAACCTACACGATTGAAACTGATATATGAATCCTGTAGCATATTATTCTCTTTAATCTTCCGTTGTGGTTCTACGAAAAAAATATGGACAATAAAAGAATTATCACGCTAAACTTAAGGCTCATCTTTATTGAATGTTATCCCGATGGAGAGTCTCCCTTCAAATTAACCTGGTGTTATTATTGCTAAAAATACATCTGTATTCTACCTAAGAGTATTTTCTGACTTATTTTGTAAGGGGAGAGCACTTGAACATAAGGAATGGGAAATTTTTTTGAAACATTCCAATCGAAAGGGTAGTTTTTATGGTTTTTGTCTTTAGAATATGAATGTTTACGACTTATTTTCATAAAAATTTGCCTAACATTTGCCATCGCACCAAAAGGCATCACGCGAGGAAATTTTGGTACGATTCCCTGTCGGAGTAGATGATTTTTCCTAAGTGGAGCTTGCACACTCACACACTGACTTTCATCTAAAATACTTACGAGGTGAATTATTTGCTTATATTCCCTGGTAATTCAGTATGTGTTATGGAATTCGTCATTGTTAATCGAAAATCTGCCATGGGGCTCAAACTGCATAATATTGACTCTTGAGGTATGGAAATGCGTTTCAGGTACTCCAATAAAATTTAAATTATAATTGAAAAATTGAAGCATTGAGAATTTTAGGTGCAGTTCTTTTATATAGGAAAGTAAGAAAGGGATAAAGTTTCACCGGATTTATGATAGAGCCACAATGAAGTTGAGAGTTCGATCATTTCAGAGTAATTCATATCGTTTTTAAGGTGCGATGGTGAAAGTACTGCTATTTATGCCCATCCTCCTTCCGAGCAGTGAAAAATTTTCAATGGTTGTGCAAGGAATTTTATTCGGTTGAAGACAATAGCATCAAGAGATTCATATCGTCATAAATTTTTCGCAGCCATAGTAAAAAATGTTTTTCATCCCAGAGCGCATTGAAAGTTTTCCCGGAAACTGAGCTTTTCTCTCTCTTTTCGTGCCGCTATAAATATCGCATTAAGCCTTGGGAATAACTCAGCTAAATACGTAGCTGCTTAATTCCTCCAAAGGGAGTGAGAAAAAAAATTATCATGAGAAGTTGCTGAGGAATATGAAAGCAAAAAAGACTGTTGCTAATCGTACCTGTGGGATTACTACATTTTTTATTATTTTTGCTCGTCTAATATCCACTAACTTAAATGCCCAAGTTCTTTAACTTATCGCCCGTTTGGAAGTGAAACGTATAATGAATGGATTTCTCAGGGCAGAGAAGGGATAGCCATCAAAAGTTTGGGGCCATGTTCTGAGCCACTATATATAAATTTTTTGGTTGAGAAAGTTTGAATTCCTAACGTAATTATTTCCGATGACGGGTGCAGAAATTACATTTTTAGCAGTGATGGTCTCTCACAAAGCCGGTTCTAATTATTTCGAATCCAGTCCAGTTAACGCATTACTGTTTTTATTGCTAGCTTTTGATGAAACCAATAGCGGGTATGTGAAGCGCTTACGCAGAAAAACTTTCGTGGCAGCTCAATTTCGTTTTCAGTTAAAACAAGCATAATTAGCCAAATGATTTTCCTCCCTTTTCATTTAATTATGACGCAGCATTACTGCGTTTATTTAAGCCGTAGTAAATGTTGGCTTACTACCGCTAGGTCAATCTATCAATCGGAAATGGCAAAACATATCGGAAATATTTTAAATTTTTCCTTGCCACTATGGAATGGAAGCTGCTTATAGTAATGAGTACATACTTCTCTATTTTTATTTTGTACGCAACCTATGATTCACATTTATCCAAATTGAAATGCAGTTGATGACAGCAATTCAATATGTTCGTCGATTGTGTATGCTAATGATTAGAAGTAAAGTTTAGGGTATGAGTTAGCTTTGGAGATGGTTTTTTAAATATGATTTGTTAGCATATAATTTCCTTTCGGCTCATTATATTTGATCGCATGCTTAAATGGATGTTAAAATTGCCGTGTTTTTAGGGATTTTAGGCGTCCTCCTTCCGTTTTCCTCGGAAATGGTAGAGTACACTAATTAAGGTAATTAAGGATTGATTTCGGTAAACGTGTGTGTGTGTGTGTTGACTGTAGTCAGCATGAAAAAAATGGCTAATTGAAGCTCTATATTTGTTAACGTTGCTTTTTTAATGAGGAAATAATCACGAGGAGAATATAGTTAACGTAACCATATTCAGTTTTTCATTATTTCCACATACGTAATAATGAAATTTTAACAAAAATGAAAATAAAATTTTTGCATCACATAGAACTGTTTTATCCTATTTTCCTAAAAGAAGACAAAACAATGAGTTTAATATTTGGGGATAATGCGCGAAGTTCAATCTAAAATATCGGCTACAATATCGTACTCTATGAAAACGGCCCATGGGAGAGAGAGTGAGAGGGTTAGAGATAAAAAAGTTATTGGCCTAAACTTTAAATGAGGCTGTTTATATATTGCACTCCAGAGAGGAAGCAATAAACATATAAGTATAGCCTTTAACAGCCTTTAATGTGACGGGAAACATGTGCGCAATATCGGAAATCTATTTCTCGTGGGGGCGATGGAGATAAAACCGTAGAAAATGTCACTTTAGAAATAAAATAGTAGCCAAAGAGACATTGGTTCATCTTTATTGGAAATCGATACCAATTACCTTGAATATGTGCTAACCTAGTGAAAAGATTGCATAGAGAAAGTTAAAGTGGACATTTTTCATGAATGGCTGAGTTGAAATTTGTAGTTCTGATGTGTTTTTGTAATTGCGGCTGTTTTTTCTGT
Organism: Ischnura elegans; assembly: GCF_921293095.1. Lineage (NCBI taxonomy): Eukaryota > Metazoa > Arthropoda > Insecta > Odonata > Coenagrionidae > Ischnura > Ischnura elegans. The sequence goes on from NC_060248.1 coordinate 85,123,162, forward strand.
TTTTTTTTAATTCCTCAAATTCTCTTTATCATTGTAGATAATGATGATTTTGATTGAAGAATATCATAAACTTTCTCCAACACATATTTAGCTGTTTAAAAATAGTAGTTCTTCAAGAAAATTATTAGATATTGGTCTGAGTAAATATTGTTCTGGATATGTAATAATTGCGAAGGAATATAATATAAATATTAATTATGCTATGGCGCGCATGTACAGTGATACCCTCTTCTTTTCTATAGTTAGGGCCGTTAATATTTTTTCTCAAAATTATGAACTTTATACGCCTTTACAAGAATCAATAGTTTAAGGATTGATTTTTGCTGCTGCTGTAAAATCGCCTGTTGATTTTCGATCAGGATGTGCAAATTCTGTATTAATATTCGTGGAATTAAAAAAAAACCTTTTTAATAAAGGTACAATTGAATATAAATGCAGTGTGAAGGAATTTTTATGTTGGGTAGTACTTCATCCTGTACATTTTTAGAATGTTGGGTCTTGAATTAGTAGCCGAATTCGAAATACGAGAAATTTGGAGACGAATCACAGCACCATTTTTGATTATCATGTCCGATCTCAATTCCAAACATTCCCCATTCATGGTAATGCCCATGAATTCGTGATCTCTCAATTCCACTGAATCAAAACGGTCTGCAGTCTCTATTCCTCTAATGACAGTCTCTATTCGTCCGGAATGTCACATAGAGGGAAAATTCCGAATGAGCTTGCAAAAACATCGCTACCGAGGCATCTTCATCATACCATTAACCTTGAAAAAAGTACGTACTTGGTCCCGTGGGAGGATCTGCATACCACCGCGCTTATCGCAAATAACCGTTACGGTTTGTTGCGGAAATACTTGGGACGAGAATCTACTGGCGCCATGCAGGAACATTTATTTCTCTTCGTGTTCCGCGACGAGCGCCACTTCCCGATTAGCCTCAAACCAAACGTTGGAATCGACTGGCTAGGACGCCCATTGAGGTGGTAGCAGCCGGAACCTCCCCCCTACTCTGGCGTCGCACTAACTGAGACGATAGAGGACTCCCTCCTCGCGGAAGGGGTTATGTGTCGCGCGCGGAGCAATGCGGCGTGGTTCGCTGCTCAGCGCTTCGGAGTGCGGCGAACGAGCTCTAAAATTTGATGGCACACGCGCCGACCTCACCGTGGATGGAGGAAGAGTGCATAACACTCGTATGAATGGTAAGAGGGTTGGAGTAAATGGCACGTGGATGAGGTGTATTTTGGGGTGGAGGAAGAGCGGGGAGGAAGGAGCGCGTTTTTAGGGGATGGACTTGAGTAGATGGGTGATATAGTATTTGACTTGTGGACCGGAAAATTTCGGATGGGATGCAATGGGTGTTATCTGGGAGGATGGAGGTAAGAAAAATATTTGGGAATGGGGTTTTCTTGGAAAGGGGAATGTATTTTCGGGCGATTCATTTGTAGTGGTACATGTATTTTGAGACTCCTAAGATTTCCCGAACTCTTCGGACGGATGTGGTGTATTCCCCGATGCCACCGATCGTAACAGCCTCAGATGGTGGGGCCGAGTTATCTTGAAGAAATTAAGAAACTACATAATGATAAAGGGGGAGCAAATGGTGGTGATGGAGCTATACGAATAGTGTTGGTGTTCAGCGGACGGGATCTAGCAATTTGATCGTTGGATTATTCTTCCTCATAGAATAATCCTCTAAAATCGCTGGCACAGTAATGTTTTTCCTGGTTTGGATAGTGGTAGGACCCGCCCGCCTTCGTGACGGTGAGGGATTCCTCGTCCCATCCCTACCTTCCATATCCCGTCCCAGGAGGCGTTGTCGGGCTCCTATCGCGGCGGCGCCTCCTTCCTTTTTCCATCTTGTCCTCCCCCTTCTGTGGTGCAGAAGTGATAAGCTTATAGCTTCAGACTTCGGCCCAGGAGAGTAACCCCGCGAGTCCGCCCTAGAGTTTCGAAACCACTGTTCAGCGGACGAGATGTTTAGATATTTACCACTTCAGGTCTTTTGATAAGGTAGCGTGATATTACCTTGATGTTTAGCCTGTCCGATAACCCAATGTACTCCCCAATTACGTCCATCTGACAATGAGTAGTATCGCATTCTTTCCAATTCAGGACAGTCTACTTAACCTAGTTGCCGGCCAACAAGAAGGACAATAAGGGGAAGAGGATATGCTGTGACAATTTAGAAACTATCGCAGTAGAAATATGCTCTACAGTATTTGGTGGCCTTATATCGTCTATATGAATGAACCCATATTTACGGTGAGCTATTATAAATACTGCGCTTAGTAACGTATATACTAGGAATTTTTTTGTTTGTTTACGGAGATGGTGCTATTTCGTGCCGGAGACCCTGAATTTAATCACGAGAAATTAATTCTCTGAAACGGCTTTTTACCGAAATATATTATCACCCTATTTGCCTACCGTGGGCCTCACTCTTGTGACTAAAAACTTTTTAATCTTCGAAAATGATTTTGCTGGGCCTTTGGCGTCAGTGCACTTAGCAGCAGATGATTTCAAAAATTGGATATACAGGGGAAAAAGTTAACTTTATCTGATTAGACGCGACACTGCTCTCTTCTTTTTAGCTAGCCTGGGTTTATCTTTTACCGAGATCGGTTTATTGTGAAGTGCATGTTTTACATGAGCTCAGAAATAGAGAGTGAATAGATTTACTGCAGTGGAACATAATTTTTCCCAACAAGGGTAAATGGCGATATTTGGTGGAGCTGTGAAACCGTGAATTCACAGGTACGCTAAGAATGTATGTTTCACAATTTTTTTAATGGTTTAACCCAGGTTTTGACACTATACAATATATCATTCTCAAATATTATAACATCCTCAATTCAACCTTTGTCGATGTCGAAACCTGGCTGAGACCATTAAAAAATTTGTGGAACATACAATATTAGTGCAGCTGTTATCATGTTTTCATAATTTTTCCCGGCTAAATTGACTCGGTAAATTAGAGCGAAAAACACTCACTATTTTCGGAGAGCATTTCATTTGACTTACTGAATTTCCTAAGAACTCTCTATCGGCCATTATTGAATGGCCAATTTGGGAGGCAATCTCGAACCCTTGGGATGGTGGATAGGAAGCTAGCTAGTGGCTACGTTGGGGAAAAAATCCACCCCGGGAAATTTCTTGGGAAAGGTTTAACTTTCCGGAAGAGAAGTGATGGAATGGATCACGGGCGGAGGAAGAGGTCCAACGGCCTTGGCAAAGCCGACTTAAACCGCACTGGGGATGTGACCCCGGCAGGCGAAAGAATGAGCCGGAAAATCTGCCGAGGGAGGAGGATGAAGCTTCGTTTTTGGTGGTGCGGGGAACAGACCATATAGGGGTGGGAGAGCGAGCTGAATGGGGTTTTGGTGCGGCGACGCTTAAAGGATGCGGCGATGAGGAAAGCGGTCCCCGCAGATCCAGCAGGGAGACCGGGAGCGGAGAGTTAAAAGATTACCCCTTTCGCCATTTAATCGAGGAGTATTTTCATGGCGGCGGAAAGACTCGGGTGTCGCGCGGTATTCCCTTCGGCCACTTCCTCCTCCGATTACGCCTCGGCTACTTTCCTCTTGGCACCCTTCCCTCATCATGAGAACTCTGTTTTCAGAGTTCTTGGGTTCCATGACCTCCAGTGACGCCCAGCCGTCGCGTCTTCGAGTCGAAAACATGAGTATATAACATTTAATGTATTATCGCCTCTGCCTTTCATTCTTCCATTAAAGTTTATCAACCTTATTTTTTTTCGACGCGAAGATTTATCTGATCAGTTAGGCTTGAGTTCATTCTAGGCTATTTGTAACCTTGTATGATGTGAGGCACGTTGCGGTGGCAATTCTTAATATTAGTAAAATTAGGCATAGCAATATTTCCACTGGGTTTTATTTTAACACGACGCGTTTTGTTGTTACAAACAAGGTAACACGACGCACATAACACACTTGATAGTGCTGCTTGTAACAACGAAACGCGTCTTGTTAAAATAAAACCCAGTGGAAATATTGTAATGTCTAATTTTACTAGTATTTGTTACCTGTAAGCATGTGTGAGTCGTACATTAAGGGTAGCACTAGCCAGTGCACTTTGTGATTGTATTGGTTAAAAAACAAAAGATATTGCATGGAATCGTTTCAGACTTGAAGTTGTGGAAATTTGATTTATCCATCATAAAATATGAACAACAATTGGTATTTCCACACTTTAATACATAATTCCACTACCGACCATGGTTTCGACACTATATCATTTTCAAGGAAAGTGACATGTAGTGTCAAAGTCATGATCGGTAGTGGAGTTCTATACTACAGGGTGGAAATTACCATTTTTGTTTATATTTTATCCCAAAAGATTTGGCAGTTGCGAAGATATTATATCATTTTCTCCGCTTATTTGTGAAAATATTAAATAAATTCGGCTCATCCTTGATCCCTAATCAATAATAAACTGAAAAAAGCACTCTGAAATTATATTTTCCTGCATAGTTAAATCAACAATCGCTGCTTACAATGTATCCATTGCCATGAACTTCTTACTATTATTTTACAATGTTCAAATTTTTTGAGCTGTTTCTGGGTTAAATATTAATACATTCTAGGGTTCAGAACAAGGAGACGCAGAAGTGTACACCAAGAATTCTGACCAGTCATTTTTCCGGGAGACAACGTTACAACCGTTTAACAGTACTCACCATTTTCCATGGGCATACCGTTAAAAATAGAGTGCCCTGATGACGATGGACAACTCGTTCATCAAAACGTCGGCCGAGATGGAGCTGGAGAACCTGACCCGATGGAATGCCCGAATAACCTTCCACGATAGGGTGAGCCCGTTTAAAGCAGTTCACTTAATATAATTGAGTGAAAAAATGACAATACACTTCCGTGTGAACCCTTACTCAGGAGAAGCCACAGATAGGCAGATAGAGTGACAGTGACATGAAAGTCTGAAAGAGGCGTGAATAGATTTTTGATTGTATATGGCCGATAAAGGCTCAACTTATTCTTTATTCTTTAAAAATTAAGTCTATGGGAACAAAGGCTTTATATATTTAAGGCCTTGTTTGCATGTCGAAATAGACCGCTGTAGTATTGCTCAATCCCGAATTATCGCTACTTCTATCGGCACGGAAGTATCCTGAGAGTGCCAGCGCGCTTCGTGATGGCATAGGTCAAAAAACAAAAGAAGTTGCGAAGGAGTAATATTATTATCTCCTATTGTTTGTGAAAAATTAAATACATTTTTACCTTACCCGTGATCCGCAATAAGTAATCAGCTTAAAAAACAATCAGTAATTATGGATAAATATTTTCCGTATTAAGGCCGCGTTGATTCATTTAGACAGGCGACATTTACGACGCATCCAGATTCCCTCTTAGGGTCCTAATATAAACTACACAAAAAGTGGGCTAAAATATCAGTCCTCATGATGAACGAATCCCCATAATCGCTGATAATATTATAGTTTATAGGTGTATGATTTATTGAAATATTCCCTGAATTAATTCCGATCGTGATTACAGTCAAAGGTGCTCGTGTCATCTAATATTATTTTATACCTTTTGTTTGCAGGAGAGCTACTTCTTAACTTGCTTATGTATGATGCTATAAGTCAAACGACTAATAGTTTGCATAATCCATGAATTTTAGTGACGGTAAATTTGAATGGTTAAAAGGTTTGCAGCCCTGTGCAGATAAAATGTTAAGATTGGAACCCGAAGACGGTAGCTGGAATGGGCCCGAAACTGTCGTCCGATAAAATAAAGTAGCGCGGCCCTAACCTTGGAAACATTTGTCGATTTAATCACCTCAGATGCCTCCTAACCAGTCAGAAGTTATATTTTTTGCCTGCAAGGTGAAATGAACAATTGTCTCTTGCGATGTATCAATGTATTGCATATGTATTGACTCCTTGGGTGTTCACAGTTGAAATGCTCAAACTTAACTAATAAATCGAATGAAGACCTCAGTCAATTCGTGATCTCTTCGCACTGCGTCGCAGCTGCTGTCCACACGTATGAGAAAACCCTTTTAGTCAACTTCTACTCGACTCTTATTTCACACTTTAACCACTATAGCATTCAACTTTGACGTGTTAACCCAGCTTTAGTTGTAATTGTTATATTTCAAGACCCCAAAATTTGATTTCAACCTAGGTATACGAGGTATGGCATAAAATAGTACGGTGTGGTTTGTTGCTGTTGAGAAACATCGCTCTAGTGTCTGGGTGGGAATGGACGAAGTTTCGCCGAAGGCTTACCTCAAGAGAAGATGAAGGAGGGAGTTGAGAATGGAAAGAGACTGGAGATGAAACTCGGTCTACACGCACTCACGCCGGGCCTCGCTGTTTATTTCGAGTCTTTTCTCCTCCTCCATTACTGGGAGAGGAGCCAGGAGTCTCGCGTGAAGGGTGCAAGGGTGAAAGGAGGCACAGACTATTGGGGGAGGAGGGACTGCTTACAAGGCCGAAAGGAAAAAGGAATGGGAAAGAGTTTTACGGAGGACAGCTCTCCGTTTCTCTTCTTGTTTCTTTCCCCGAGGAATGTCGGAGAAAATCCTTTGTCCTCCCTATCCTCTCACGCTACCGCATTCTCCCACGCCAAATACACCTCGTTTTTCTTTACGGCTATCTTCCTCCCTAAACACCGTTTTCCTCGTTTGCGCGGGTTCTACGCCTTTGGGCGCATGTTAACGTCTAACGCAGCTGTTTAATTACTAATGGGTTCATTAACAATTCTTTTCCTACGGCCACTTGTGATAGTTTGATAAATAAATAAAACCAAGCTTTTCCATTTTCATATCCATGAACTACTTCTCGAGTTATTCGCAACCCAACATCGACGGCCTTAACCTTTTCTCAGAGAAGTTGATGACGTCACGAACTCGTGCCGAGTGGTAACAGTTACTCAGCTACTCTTTGACCTCCTCCAGCGGCCTCGGCTGATTTTTCGTTGTTTACACTCTTTCGAGCGACTGTTTATTTCATTGAAGGGTCGTAAAATAGGGTCGAAAATGTTTTGTTTTCTGGCGAAGCAATTCATCACGGAATCACATTAAAACCCTTTTTAGAGTTTTTATGTGGTAAAGGTTTTTAATTATCTTCTCCTTTGAAGATTCATTGATTTGATAGTCAATTTAATAATTTATCCAATGATTTGGTATATATTTAATTCCATTGACTGACGGAATTGTGATTTACGTAACTCCTTGTTTTAGTTGCATACGTAAAAAGATTCGCCGAATATCTTTCTTTTGGCTTTCAGAAATTGATCCCCTATCTTTTTGTTTTTATCTCGATTTCAATAAAAACCTAGGTGTATTAACTTTGGAGATAAAATTTGAGTATATTGTTTGCGTGATGTTGCTTGAGGTATCAGATGTAATTATAAATTATAAGTAGTTATAAGTTGCCGGTTCTTTGATTTTGATATTGTTATCTTATGGATCTATTGATAGCAGACAATTCCCAAAGATTGAGTCAGATGATTTACTTTGATATAACTCGGGCTAAAATGAATTTGCAGTGTTGTATTAATTCTTAAATTGCAAATGTAAATAAAATTAATAAGCCTAAAGGCTTAGTGCAATTTATAGCTCATATTAAACAGTAGTGACAATGCTCAAGTGTTCATTGCTTTTGGAAGCATGAAAAGCTTTCAGATTTATGATAAAATCATCATGTGTATCTATTGCTAGCAATTTATACCATTAGGTTGAATCTTAGGGGTTATTTTGGAGAAAATTGAGTCATATTGATGCTATTACGTGGGTAAATAACGACTATTGTATCATATATGTGCACACAGTTAAGATACCGGAAAGACTTCGTGAAATATCGATTTCATATCGCACAGTATCGTTAGTACTCAAGCGTTCAATTTGTTTTCTCTTTTTGCAAATACGAGAAGCTTGTTGAGGCGAGTCACTTTCCTTTCCTCACTCCTTTCCGGAGGAATGTCGAAGGAAATCCCCCTTTTCCTCTTTCTTCGCACCATACTAACTCATTTTGCACGAAATGGACTCCCGTTCCCGCCCTCCTCTCGATCTTCCTCGCCAGCCGTTTCTCTTTTGTTTTGCCTCTCTCTCTCGCTCTCTCGTGTGACTGCTACATGTTTGTTCGCGCAGATTGAATGGGGCCCAGCGCCGTTTCCCGCCCGCCTCCATCCCACCCAAACTCCCGCCTCGCAAACGGCCCACGCCCGCCCAACTCATCTAGTCCATCGGCGCTAATACGCGTCTCCCCCATCCGCGTCCTCGCCACCCCCAACTCCGCTCCTCCATCCGGACATTCTTCCACTCCCGCTGTCGTAGTGTCTCCCCTTAATGCCCCCGCGCACCTGGAATACAGGGTCACCTGAAGAGAAAAAAAACGGATCTAGTCTTTTTTTTTTGTAGCTAAGCGCTCTGCGATGGCCTCTAGCCCTCTCGAGTGAGTGGCCGTGCTTTTTCCGTTTTTATTACTCTCCTCCTGGAACAATATGTGTAGCATTGCCGTAGAGGGTTGCAAAAAAATGCTATGTACGTAGGGAGCCTAGGGAATCCGGCACTTGGCCATATGGGGCACAGAAAATCCTTCTACTTATGCGTGGAGGGAGCTCTGATTGTTATGGGTAAATAATTCCGGGAAGGATAAATAGTATGCAGACTCAAACGCCTTACCTGCCTCACAATGCTTATGAAAAGTGTCATGAATATTATAATATATATATGACACACAAATATAACCCAGATTTGTTAAGACTATAGCTGACAATGAAAAATAAAATAAAACAAACGACTAAATTTTCGGTGGCACTGAAGCCTTCCTCGGAGTTAGGAAAACTGTAGTATTAAATATATTTTATTGATTTTAGCATTCTTTCGGGCTGCATCCGCGTCCGTTGTCGAAGAACCACAACAGTTTCGCCAGCTCTCCTGTCAGCGTCCTCAGGTGAAGGATGAAGTGAAGCTTTTAGTCCTCTCTTATATAGGCAATTTTTTGGCGCCAATTCGGTGGATTTCTTTCGACCAATCAGGGAACGTCCTCGTATTTATTTATCCCTGATTGGTCGAAAGAAATCCACCGAATTGGCGCCAAAAAATTGCCTATATAAGAGAGGACTAAAAGCTTCACTTCATCCTTCACCTGAGGACGCTGGCAGGAGAGCTGGCGAAACTGTTGTGGTTCTTCGACAACGGACGCGGATGCAGCCCGAAAGAATGCTGAACTCAAGTAATCACCGCGGAAACCTACGTACGAATATTTTATTGATATTGAATGCCTTCGGAAAAATCTTGTGAACTTTAAGTATATGCTGCTAAACAATTTTGTTGCACCCTTTATAAAATGTGACGTATTACCCTGTGTATTATATTATATTAAATTATGTCGCTTCAACTTCTAATTAAATGAACTTTGGATATTATGTAGGCAAGAAGATGAGAGTGTGAGTGCTTTATTTCCTCCCTTGTGACCACCGCGGATGAGTTATTTATGAAAGCGTTGTTATTTGCTGCTCAGTACACCAAAAGCATTTATTTTGAATCAGGGCGAAGTTTATATTGCGTTCTTTTTATAGGTACACATGAATGGAATCTAATGGAAAGCGAAATGAAATTCTTGAAAAAGGCACAGTGCTCGTTAAAAATAATCAGTTTTATGCCCCCTCGCTCACTTGAATTTTTGTTTACATTCCATTCATTGCTCGTTACGATTCATGCTCCAGGAGGAAGCGTTGTTATCTTAAATCCTGGACAGTTTGTATTTGCGTAAAGAATCAGCGTGTTAATAAATGAGAACAATATTTTCTATATTTATTTTTCATTTGGCAAGCCAGAGGTGTGTACTTTGAAATTATTCCCACTGACTGCAGTTTGGGGAAGATGGAGTTCCCTTAGTTATCGCATCATTCACGAATGCCCACGCATTAAATTTGTGCCCATTGATTGCTAGATGTGTACGGACCTAAACTTTAAACAAGCAATATAATTTCTTAATAGTTGATTGCCAAATTAGTGGTCGCTAGAATATTTGAAAACGCAGTGGTTTACTGAGGGCGTATTAACATTATGCCAAGATTATTTCCAATGTGGATCCTTCACTGGGACACTGGTAGTTTCTAATGAATTTCTCAAATAATTCTCTATTCGACTGAGATAAGTTTTTGGTCAGAGCGATATTTTATTAATTCATATCTCACAATTGATTGTAGTGGCATGAAGATTTTTACTTATAGATGTATTTTTAAAGTATCGAATTCCGATGTATTGGTATATTTTCTAACTACCGCACATCCCTAAATCGTGCTATTCAATTTATATGCTGATGACTAAAGTCATTTATAACCCTGGTTCCGAATTAGTCATCAGCACGTGCCAGTAGTAACCTGTCCAGTTTTTGCATTTAACTAGCTTTTCACGTTGAATAATCGTTTTGACATAAGTTTGTGAAAAACGATTATTTGAATAATATATACCGTCGCTGTAAATATCAATTTTTCTCTCAAAGAACATCTCTGATCATTTGGAACATTTTATACCCGCCCTAACCTTTCTAGGAATCCAAATATCATCCCTTGAAAATACCTTCTCTCCGTAGAAATTTATCTAACAGTTGCCTCACGAGTGCTGCTCCCTGATAATCTGCTATTTGCTTTGGAATAGAAACGTTACGGTATGTGTGAGATAGAGAGAGGTTGGTAGAGAGAGAGAGAGAGAGTCGGTTCAGGATTGCATTAGCAGCGAGCTGAATATCCTGCCTCCACGGTTTGTTTGGGGCGAAAGACGGGAGGGAGGAGGAGGGGGAGGGACTCCCTCATGGAAATGGGTCGAGAAGGATTGTGAGCCCTCTTGAGGGAATGCTTACACAACCCCTTCCCACTCCAAAAACCTCCCTCCTTCCCCTCTTGGCCAAAACCCTGCACCCTCCCCTCCGCCCCCGCCTCCTCCCCCTCTATCAGTCCTCCTTCCACCTCACCTGACTCTGCTCTCCGCACTTCAAGCACTCTCCAGCAGCTGTGTATATATCTTTCTTTCTCTCTCTCTCTCTCTCCGTTTCCTTTTCTTCTTCTCATTCTATCCTTTCCACCCCTCCCCACCCTCAAGCTTGTAAACCATCTCACCACTGTCTCCCCATCGTCAGTTTTTTTGCCCAACCCTCCCAACGAACGATCCTTTCTCGATAGGCGACGTTTATGTCGTACTATGGTTCAACGTGGTGACAAAATGTTTCGGGAAGGAAATAGAGAGTCAATTGGGCACGCTACCTCGACGGAAAGGTTGATGAGCAATGGAAGGGATTTTTCTCTATTATTGTGTGCAAATAATGCAATCCTGAATTCATTATGTTGGGTGGAGAAAAATTTTATCACGAAATTTTGGTATGCCAGTAAGGATCAAAGTTACTTATAGTGTTTAGATCAAAAACGCACCATTTTTAAGCATCAGAAACTTTAAGCCAAGCGCAATGATTGGCCGCGAGTTTCCCCTGTTGCCGAATGCCTTGGATAGATCGCGATCTCCGGCAGTCAAAGCATTCGAAGTCATGAGTTGTCCACAGCATTGGGGAAAAGGGCAAATTTGCGGCCAATTGCATCTCTTTGCTCAAAGTTTCTGTGGTAGAAAAATGGTGCGTTTTTGACTTAAACGTCAACGCTCAAAGTTTCTGTAACTTAAAAATGGTGCCTTTTCCGACCTAAATATCATTAGTATAATTATTTTGGCCCCTACTCGCATCAACTATCCTGAGTTAAAATTTCACCATCAAATTTTCTCTACCCTGCATATGCATAACAATAAAGGGTCTATATTTGAATCTTTCACGCGAAATCTCCATTTTTGGCGTCAAAGCTGCATGAGTATGTGTTGTATAGCTAGGGAAAAACATATTTTGGAGTATTTTTTCCTCAACTTAACCGCTAAAAAGATACAACTTCTCGTGATGATAGCAACATTTAATTCCTACTGTAGAGTATACTGATAAATTTAGTGCACAATTTATCTTTAAATAGCAAACACCATGAATTGATGGACATGGCTCATATATTTTCGAACGGGCTAGAATTAATTCAAGCTAAAATTCTGATCGTTGTGTAATTGTAGTTATGGGTTTATAAAACTTATTGTAGCGTTTTTAGATAATGAATGTTTACACCCTGTAAGGATGTGGATTTGCGTGAGTTCATTTTCTTGTTCATTATTCCTTCGCTTCTGTCAACGACTAATTATTTTACATCTGAGTGCGAAATGAGTATTGTAATGCAGAGGCGCGTGCTGTTTCATTTCATTCGAATCTTATAATCATGTAATTTTTTCCGAAGAAATAATGTCTTTCTCTCTTAAGACAAATGCCGCCCACGCAAGTAGTCCTTGTATGGTTTCCTTGGTGATTTATTCATTGCTGTGCGCTAACGAAACGCTCCTAGGCTAGAATAATATTTAGTCTGCTTCCCTTTAGAAAAGTGACTATTCTCGCCTAGGTTTAGGGTCCCTTTTATATCTTACTCATTGACTATTACTTTGAATTTGAGCATATGTCCGTTTGCAGATGCTAAAAAATTAAATCAATATATGCAATACAATTTATAACATATATTTTGTTCCTCCTCAGATTTAATGCCCATAATTTTAAAATTTATGAGTAGCATGACTGATTGGCCTTTTTATCCTAAATCTATGTATAATATTAATATTTATGGCAAACTGTCTTGAATTTCTCTCGTTAGAGCCTTCAATATGTAATGCAATTTTTATCAATGATAAATTTCTTAGTTAATGGTACGCGAGATTGGCCCTTAACTACTTCATGTTTCTCTTAAACTTTTTATACTTTCGTGGTTTTCAGCATTGCAGTGAAAAGTTGGATGGAAGCCAAGAATGGTAGGTTTTATCTTACCTATACCTCTATGTTCTTTCGAGTCCAACAATGCCTAACAGTTGCCAGAGCGTTTTCACCGAAGAGAACGAATAAAATGAATCTAATTTCTAAAGTTATTTCCCGCCTTCTGAAGCGTTCTCCTTTAGTCAGCCCTTCAGTCATTTTCATTGTTTTACCCTTATTCATAATTTAAATATCATCGTCTTTCCCGGCATCCTTGTATGGAACATGAAGCCTTTAAGGCGCATTGTCTCGAGATATGCCTGGCGTCCGTTCTGGCAGGTACTAACTCCGCTGTGCCACTCTGCAAGACACTAATGATTGCTGAGCATGTTTGCTCTTCCTCACTTGCTAGTTTCATATGTTGCCTGAAGCAAGAATCTTATTTAATGCACTCTTTTCTGGCTTGTTTTCTATCTTAGAAGACACTCAATCGCACCATTTGAGGGAACTTCTTTAGGCCTTAAGAATCTCACAAGGGTTTGCTATCTTATTCATTACTTGGAGTTCCTCTTATTCCTCGGTAATTCGAAACTATTCTTGTAGAATAGCTGGTTTGTATTAAAATCATATTTCCTATTTTGCGAATGAGTTGTTTATTTTTGCTTTCCACTCATCTTTTTATTTTTATGCATTCACGAAATGCTATTTTCCATTCGTAAGTCTTTCGTGTTTACATTTCCTGTCTTGGTTTTCTGTTTTTGTGTATTTAACTGCGTGGCTTTTGGGGAGGGATTCTTATTTCGGCGCTGTATAACGCGAGTACTTCGTTGGGAACGATTCCTATCGTGCACAAATGTGAAAATTTTGCTGGTGCCGTAAAAATTCCCTGATGGAATCTCGTCCTTGTTACTTTTCAAAACACTCGCTTTTCCATCTTCTCGTTTTTATGTTGTTTTCTTCTCTGCTTGCGTCCTGGAGCTCAGGGATATTCTTCCGTCCTCCCTTCCTCCAGTCGCTTCGTTTTCTTTTCACGTCTTTCCCATTCGAATCTTTTTGTAAGACTTCTTGCCCTCTCCTCCTCTTTTCCGTCTCGTACGTCACATGCTTTCTCAGTCACCACCAACGCGCTCTTACCTTAGTGCCTTGCTTTATGCATGATCTCGCTCTTGTCCATGAACTTGGTATTTGCTCACATTCTTTTTACGCTTTGCAAACGGTAACTTTGTTCACTTTGAATTTTGCTTGTTGGTTCCCTAAAAGCATACTTCTATGTCTCTTTTGCAATTAATTGACTGCATATAATTTCAAGGGTAACTTGAAAATGTATTAAACCGAAATTATTTAATGTATAACGAGGAGTTAGATGGAGGATGGGACTTTCTAGTCGCAATATCGCCCAATAAAGTCGAATTATTTTTATTATATTACTTATTATTATTTTGGACAGCGTTTTCCATATGAAGGCAATTTTTTAAACTACCCACATAATCTTCGTAATTATTAACGGCATTTCGTGATTATTAATTTGGGAAACTCAGGGAGGTAATCCCCATCCCCATTAAAACTAAGTTTATAAATGCTAGAGAATCACACCACAGGAATATATGTTAGGTAATCTTAACGGTTTCTTCGAATGAGATACCACGACCACTCACTTTGCTGCTCACTGAGGTACCCTGTTGGACATAAGTAAATACATTATTTTTTAATCAGAATGCAAATTTATTCGTCTTTTATACAATATTTTTGTTTTATTTTGTATTTCTGTTCATGCCTCTTTATCGGAGATGAATTCAAGAAGAAATTCTCCTGGAAATATTCATCGAAAATCGTAATTAAATAGTACCACTGCCAAACTTTATGATTAGCAATGAACTTCTTCTTGAATGAAGATTTTCCTTACAGGACCAATTTTCTCTTGAGCTACGATTCCTAATAAACCCCAAAAGCGCAACTTCTGCCTAACGCATTCAATCATCGTAAAATCGTCATGACTGTAATAAAGTCTGGAAAATACTATCTGGTGTAGTGCTATGAGCTTTTTACCGGAGAGCATAAGATTCGTGGTTCTATTTCCCATTGTGGAATAATTTTTTGAAGGTGTTTTGGATAAAATTTTTAATCTTTATTTCATATTTGTCTTTGTTTCTTCATGTTTACGCCTTAAATTTGGGAGGTCTAGCGGCACATGGTGGGCGTTATTGGAAATGCATTGCCACTCACGTGCAAGATATAAGAAAAAATAAGTTTCATCTTTACTTCATATTCGCCACTGTTTTTTTATGCTTAAGTTTGGAAGGTCTAACGGCACTGAATGGGCGTTATTGGCCATGCATTCCTACTCACTCGCCGATTATGTTTTAATGCAGTATGAGTGCTAGCAGCATACAATAGGAGAATAAGATGTTGCCTCTGCCGCGGCCTTACGTTTCCCCTGCCTCCATACATATCTCCTTCCTTCTCCTTCGCTTTTTATCTCGTTTCGTCTTTCTCCGTCCCTTTATCCACCCTTTCAAACATCCATCCCTTCTCTCGTATTTCTTATCTTTCCGAAAACACTATTTTCTAGCTCCAATCGGCGTTTCCTCCCTCGGCTGATTTTTACGCTCTCGTGGAAAAAGATTGAGCCACTTCCCTCTTAAAGGCCTCCTTGTCCTTCCCAACAGTCAATACGCGCTCGCCCGCAGTTTCCGAGGCAACCCCTTACCCCACCCACCCCTTGCCACTCCCTCCCACGTCTTGTGTACCCGACATCTACTTGTATTTTTGCCTCCTTGGTGATCGTACAGCGAGACCAAATAGCTAAAACGCGACCAGAAGCTCTAAAATAGATTTTCTAGTTCACTATTTTGAATTATTTCAATGCAAAACTCAAAATCGTCCCCCGGTGCGGCTGTCGTTTTTTAATACAAAACGCATGCATGGATGCCAAAAGAGCTGGGTTCTGGTTTTATTTACCGCTTCTTTGTACACATTTATTTTTACGTTCTTGAGGGTTTGGTCGAAATAATTTACGAGCTTACGAATGTTTTGCTTTGTTTTAGTTTTATTGGCCAGTTCTTTGTTCTAATATATTTTGTAAAGCCCTTATGGGTTTGGAAAAAAATGATTTACGAACTTAACCTGCCTTGTTTTGGTTTGTTAATTCAACATTACCAGTGCTGATAAACCAAAACAAGTGTAATTATGTTACCTTTTTTCAGTATGATTTTAAAAGGCCAAACAGGTAATACGCCTAATAAAGGAATTAATATTTTTACAAGATAGGTTACGTAACTAAGCGTTTTTAACTATTATATATACATTATTTTATTTATTAAACTATTATGCGCGCACTTATTTATACATTTACCAGTGCACTTTTGTGGAGCCCTAAGAGGACGCCACACTTTCTCTCATCCATCTTTTTCTGTTACATATTTACAGCTTAGTGCATAGGCTTTCACATTGGAATTTTCGGAGCATACAGAGTTGACACCAGTAATCATTTTATGTAATACCACCCGTATCTGATATGTGAAACTATCGCCTATGTAAAACTATGTAAATGTTTGTATTTGAGGTAAGTACAGGAAAAGTTTGACAGACGTGCACTAGTGAATAAACGTGGCACAGCCTTGTCTGGCCTGCAGCCAGATCCTGCAAAACACCAAGAGAGGAAATGGAGATAGGGATGGATTACATATATCCTCCAGAATTAACCTATGCTAATGAAAATGTATGCCAAAACGCCATACTTATATTCTTTCTCTTACTTAGGTTTGTATGATTTTCTGAGTTGTAAATTCAAGCAATGCGAGACAAGAATGAAGAGCACAAAATTCTTAAGCATAGAAAGTTTTGACTTGCGCAAACACGCGTCGGAGTAATACAGGAAATTACACATGGCGCACTCACTGGTGAGGAGATTGAGGAGGAGTTGGAGAGATCCTGAAAGCAAAGGAAGGCGTAACAGTGGTCATATTAAATCAAAACTTCATTCCATTCCTCTCTTGTTGTTCTGGAGGATCTGGCTGCTGGCCAGAGAGGATTGTGTCACGTTTATTCACGAGTTATTACATTTATGATGTTGTTTGTAAATGAAATTTTGAGCTCGTTCGAGTTTTGTCGTTCCATTCGTAAGTCACCGAAAATTGTATATGAGATTCATACGCTGGAGTACATATTTATTTGGTCGACTTCAAAATTTCAAAACGGCCATAACCTTAATGTTGATTTATATCCTTGTGTATCTTGGTTGACTTACAAGTTTTTATCATAGCACAATGACCAAGGCTGGGGAGAATGGGTGCGGTTGGACCTTAGTTCTGTAGGTAGGCTATTAAACTGAGAAAGAGTGTTTTCCTTATGTAATTTGTACATTAGTATACGTATAAAATTAAATTTGCAGCCCTGAACACAATGGTCAGCTCATAGGATCAAGTTATAAAAAAATAACAAGTGTCACAACCGACCACACCCCTGGGTCGGTTGTAACAGTACTTCGGGTCATTAGTGGTAGGCTTCCAAATTACTCTAAAATGGTCTGAAGCCGCTTTAATCGCGAGAAATATTTAAAATAATACAGAATAGTCTTCTTGCTGAAAACATTACAACTTAATAAGAAGAGGAATAGAATCTGGGAACACTTCAATCATTTAGAACTAATAAGGAAGTAAAGCATTTAAAATTATTCTGTCAGTCTTTACATATACTCTATTGTAAAGACATCAGTGAAATAAATATTCAACATTATATCTATATTCATGCAAAAACAACCATCAGAAGAAATCAAACCAAAATTACTTAATTTTGACTCTAGAAAAACAATATGGGCCTATGCTAGCGTTTAGGGCGCGTGGCTGCTGACGCAATACTGTGACACAGGGACGCGCAAGCTGCTCCTCAATTCCCTTGGTTACTCCGCTATTCCCAATAATTTTGCTAATACGACGGCTGTCACTAACGTACCCTGGCACAATCGTACCCTACCATACTGAGGACGATATCATAGAAATATGAAGAGTTATTTTAAAGATGGAACTCGAGCTTATGGGAAAAGCTGTGTCCATTTTCAGAGACTCGATTTTTTTCATTTGAATATCAAAAGTTATATTTTTTGTACGGTAAATTTTTATAAGTGAATCAGAAAATTTTAATCTAAGAATGACCAAATATGAAATCAAAACCCGAAGTATTGATTATTTGAAATTCTGTTGTATAGTATTCTTTTATCTTTTAATACACAATTGGCGAGAAGTGAATGATTTTACAAATTTTCACTAAATACATGATAGGGTGAGAGGGAATATTGTTATTCATTGGAAATGTGGAGGAAAGGTTTGTATGCGTGTAAGATGTCCGCGGTAGCAGTTGAATAAGATTAAACATGGTAGCAAAGGGAGCACTTACGAGGCTGTGGGGCGATTTTAAGTCCATTACTTGAGAGGATTTTGTGGGATGAAACGAAATTTAATTCCACTCAGCGTATTTTTATCAGTCAAAGTGAATTGAATGATGGTAAATAAAATTTGCATCGCGCGTTATGTTGATAAAGCCATAGCCACGGCACCGTATTTCATACTATTTCTAAAAAAAGCCTATGCATGCGATGGTGTAATCCGTGTACGGGGATTATGAATCCGTTTGTGATAAATATTTGACTCACCAAAAGCTCTGCAAACCTTTTTTTTATATCGGATGACATTTTACAGAAAGGTTTTACCCATTTTACTTTATTCTCTCACTCAAAGGGCTTCTGAAGTTTTTTGTTTTTTTTGTGACTAACCGTATAGAGGGTGGAATGTTTTGCTGCTGTTGAATGCGAACTGCAGAAGTGGCTCAAACTGTGTATCACTGTTACGAAAAGCAATTTAGTTGATGGGTGGTAAATGCGTCAAATTGCTAATTGGTACAAGCCTAAGTGTGGGATGAGATCCTTTCAGCTAATGAATCTTTATTACATCCTATGTTAGATCAAAAGGATTCTAATTTTTTTGTAAGTATCACTATCCATTTTCATTCGAAGGTATATTTTTTGCGTTGAATAATCTAGAATGAAAGATGAAAATGCCATTAATGTTTTAACGGCAATGGTGTTTTAAATGTTTAGGTTTAAATGGTTATGCTATTTTTTGGTTAGGAAGATAGCAAGAACATCAAACTTAGTGCCAAGTTTAGTGAAATTTGCTATTGACTTTTTGCAATTGAAAGAGCTAAAATGTATGGTTATGTTATGTTATGTTTAAAATGTTATGGTTCGTTGAAAAAATATTTTTGAAATCTGAAGATTGATTATCTGCTTTATTCATCTCAGCTTTTGTGTGAAACTTAATATATATATTGAAACTCAATATTTATTTGATATAAACTTAAGCTTCGATTAATATCGAAAAAATCATGTGTCACATATTTAAATTTTTTGAATACCCCCTGGTACGTTGAAGCGAATTTAAATCAAATTTCTGGGGTTTTGAAATGAAACTGCTGTCGGCTCGTCGGTACAGAGACTCATTTCCCTTCGTATTTCAGTCTCCATTCCATTTGCCGGCGAAGTAATTGGTTAAGTTAAAGAACATTACCTACTGAATTTTTTTGCTAGAAAAGGTTTCTCTCCGTGCTACCGTATGACTGATGTACAATGAAAAAAAATCCAATGACCTAGTTAAGGGAAACTGGGGATTTCCGTCTCCGTTCTCTGGTAGTTTGATTCATTTGACGAGGGACTTGAACTTCCGAGTAAGTACGGCTTAGACAGTAGGTACATGCGGTGCGTGAGTGATCTCGTGGGTAACTCAGACTGGCCCCAGTCTGAAGCGAAAATCCGAGAAATTAGGTCGTTTTTTGAGCGAGTAGCAGGTATTTCAAAGAAATTGCCTCTTTTGCGGCATCGCAATGTACCGTACCTACCTTTCTCGAGCATCTTTTCCGGTGAATTTTCCTCAATATGAGCTCCGCTTTGAATTGTCTCTCGTTTTTCGTCGAGAGCTGCCTACCTTTTTCTATTTTATGTCCGCAGGGCTTTCGCCTGCACCACGGGGGATCTTTCGGGAAAAGCGCCCGTGCGGGAAGGTACCGGAATGAGCGAAAGAGGCACTGCTTGTGTGTATGAGAATGTAGATGTGAGCGAGAAGGAAGTAGTGGATTTGGTGAGGACTGTGCATGGACGGAGAAGCATGACGACGGATATGATATAAAGGAAAGAATGCCATGGCTGAAGAAAGAATAATTAAAATATTTTATTGACAGTTGAGCAGTTTTCCCTGTTCAGTATCTCTTTCAAATATAGGAAATAAGGAAAACTTGTGGATACGAAATAGAAACTTGGCCAATCGAGGTCGCTCAATTGAATGCATTCATCGAGTTATTCAGTATTTTGATTTGATTAACCTAAATTGAGTCCTTTATGAAAGGGTAATGTATATCTATACATCTCAGAAGTAAAAATTGTTTGACTGCATGTATTTTTAATTATTTTATCAGCAATAATCCATCACACTCAGTATTCCAAAAATGTATTTTTCGCAACATCTGCCATATTATCCTTTGCCCTCTTATGAGCTTAAATTTATGGCCTCTGTATGGATTAAATTAAAAAATATACATTTTTTGTAGGCGCACATTTCCGAGTTGGTAAATACTTTGAGAGCTTAAAATTTAAATCAAATGGAGCATAAACTGTTTTAGTGCGTTACAGAATTCTGAAAACTATATGGAATGGGTATTTGCAAAGCAATCAAAGAAAACTTGAGAATGTCTATACTCCAGAAAAAAAATTCCGTCTGGTACATAATATTTTTTTTCTGGGGTAGACACATTCTGCATGGAGAATACGCTTGGAAATGAATTCTAACGTCCACAATTTCAAACATGATCTCTCTGAGTTAACTCGAATAAAAAGCTCTTGAAGGGTAATTTACGAATCAAATAGAGCTTTTACTAAAAATGGAACCTAATGGCCAATACCGCACTCTATTCTCATCTAGGAAGGATAATAATGTGGGAGGAAAGGCGACGGGTTTGGTGTGATGGATTGAAGTGGTGAATTGAAAGGACGGCCACTGGGTCGTCCTCTAAAGGTCAGCCTTCGCCCTTGGAGTGGATTCCTCTCCTCCATCGCATCACCTACCTACCTATACTCCTCGCTTCTCCGTCCACGTCTCTCTACCTCCCCGATATTTTTCTTCGTCATCCCCATACCCGTCGCCTCCATTCCGTAGTGTTGTAAAATCAAATTTGGAGGTTTTCACGTGTTGTAAGTCTGCCATAATGTCAATTATTATTTTTATTGAAGTATTCTACCGAATAAGGTAGGTTAACATGGAGTACTTAAGAAGCATTCTGGTAGCCTCCTCTTCCTTCATATTCTTCTCTCTTCAATCCATAAAAAAGCTTACTCCCTTTCATTGCATATAAAAATCCTCTTCTGTCCTTTCTCCTCCCTCACCAAACATTCTACCCTCTAACACTGTTTCAACACCTCCTTCCCCCTTAGTACTCACTAAAAATATGCCTTCTCTCTCCTTCATATATCATCTAGAAACTGTCTCTCCTCACCCACCATTTTCAGCGCTGGTGGGTGTATAAAAGAATGAATTTAATATTAGTTACTGTTAGTTCAAACGTAGCCGTCAACACATAACGTTTTCAAACTAAATCATGCGGAGTTGAATAACTTTATTTTTTTATAAATACTTTATGTGGAAGCTTCGTTTATACTGCCATTTAGGGTGGTTTTTAAATTGGTTAGAAAAGATTTACGGAGAGCGGAGAGGATCGCAGGGCGATCCCTTAATTCTCAATGCTTGTAGTTAATTTGTTGTTCAGGACAATGTGGACAATTATAAAATGAGAGACATGCCCTAAGTTGGTAGGACCTGTGGTTTCTCAAACCCGAGAGAAACATTATTGAAAATTCATGAATTCGATAAATTAGTTCATCACGAACAAAATTATAGGTTTACTGTCCTAATCTTAGATTATTTCCCGGTAAAATTTGCATTGATTTACCGGCAGCCCTAATTATAGATTCATTCCTGGTAAAATTCGGATTTCTTTACCGTCAGCGAAGCGAGAGACTACTTTTGTAAGTCCAATATGTTCGCGGGGTGTTATAGTTATATCAAGTGGTCTAATTGAGGTTCCTCAATGGTAATATTTGTTGTGCTGGTTCTGAGCCGTCCTCGAGCGCTGAGCCTTCGTTCTTGACTTGGATTCCCTTTCTCAAAGGCATCACCTGCTCACGCTCCTTGCCTCGGTGTGTATCTCGACCGCCGCGATTTTTTTCTCCGTCCTCGACTCCCCATATCTCTTCCCTTCCCTTCGATCCGAATGTCTTCGGTAGCATATCTCTCCCTTCTTTCCTTCCCATCCACAATTTCCACCCGCACAAACCTCTTCCTGCACACATCTTTCCACCTCCCATCCTTCCTTCCTTTCTCTCTCTCTCCGGCTCGTGGGCCAATTCCGATCCTACAAGACGTCTATTTGTTTGGGAACTCAGCGTGTGAAAAAGAAACCCTTGAATGCGATTGATTCGGTCCCTTTTTACTACAACCTGCCTTTTCCTGCCAGCCTTCCTCGCTCCCCACTTTTTTTACGTAAGTATATATGTCCTTCCTCCCACTTCTTTATTTGCAGCGAGATTACCCTGGAGACATATTCATAGCCGTTCCATCCGTTAAAGGGTGGGCGTATACTCTTTTGCCTGTCAGGAATCTGGATGGTGGAAGGAGGACCATGAGGACAATAGGAGAAAGGGCTTTTTTGATCGCTTATTTTCCTATCGAGATGTCTTCCTGCCCCTTTTTTACTTTTCCATCTTGGGGCTAGTGCATCCGTGAATTCTTTCTCTGCTCCTCTTTTACTTCTTAATGTATCCCTTTTTTTTGGCGCGGTTGCATTGTGGCTTTATTCCATCAAGGCCATCGCATAAATATGTTATTTCAAGTGAAAACCCAGTTAAGCCCGCTGAAAAAATGTGTGTGTAAAAATACTCAAGTTTTCCATTCTTAATGAAATGCGTGTATAAAACGTCTTGGGAAGATGACGTGATTAATTCGCAAACGTTGATTTATTCGAAAATTTCCACTGCTACTGGTAGGAATTTGAACATTTGAAAAACTTTAATTAGCATGGAACATTAAATGAGAAATTCTATTTATATTATTTTTTTAATAATAATAATAATAATAATATATAATTTATTCCATTTACAATCAAATATTACATTTTAGAACATACTTAAATATTTTGGAATATATAGGTACCCCTTTTAGTAGTTTTGGGGCTACCATCATAAACTTTTTACATAGGTCTGGTGCTAGCACACATGAGAAGTAAAATTTCTTTGTATTCAGTTATTTGTTCTATTGCCGATTGCATTCATTATTACAAAACGTATTTCAAATATTTGGACAAGGATAACTATTTTTCTTATTTTTCTTATATAAACGCATAATTACATACATAGAATATACAATATACCTTTTATTGTAAACTTTTTAACCCACCTTTCTTAGTAGAAACTCTACTTCCTCACACATCATAAGCCATTTTTTAACGGCGGATTTAAATCCCCATCTTTTTTCCGAGTTTGCTACATTACTCGGCAACATGCTAAACAATTTAGGCCCTAAGTAATTGTATGACTGTCGATAAATTTCGGTCGTCGGCCTAGGTATATGGAAGTTTCTCCAAGCTCTAATGTCATAGTTTTGTGGTCGGGCCTTTTCACCACTACGGTTATAGAATATTCTAAGGACTTTATAAATGAATAAATGCCTTAGTGGGAGGACATCTAATTTTTTGAATAGAGGAAATGAGTGGCTTTTCCTATACGATCGAGTTATAACCCTGATAACCCTTTTTTGCGCCACTATCAATGGTTTAATGTTGATAAAATATGCTCCACCCCAGCAGGCTATTCCGTATTGCAATCTTGAATTAACGAGAGCATAATATACCATTTTTAACACTGATTCAGGGCATATGTATCTGAGGAAGTAGAATTTTCTTACAATAGTAATCATTTCTGATTTTAATTTATTTATGTGAGACTTCCATTTACAATTTTGGTCAAAATATATACCTAAATATTTTATGTGACTAACCTGTTCGATCAAAATACATTTGTCACAGGAAGTAACATTATCTTTTATACAATTTGCACATTGATAGTATAGTTTACTTTTGTTTGAGGTAGATTTACTCATGCTAAACATAATATATTTCGTTTTTTCACTTAACAACATATAATTAGCCGAAAACCACATATTGAGTGTTAATAGATCACTTTGTATGTGTTCATATAGATCATCAACACTATTAACAGAGTAACTTAGTGCAGTGTCATCTGCGAATGACGTTAATTGACCTTTAAATCTGCCAGCACATAAATTGTTTACATATATTAAAAACAGTATGGGTCCCAACACAGAACCCTGTGGGACACCACAGGTGAGTCGAATCTTTTCACTGTAGCAATTTTTGAGACGCACACATTGATCTCGATCACAAAGATAACTTTGAAACCAATCATATGCGGTTCCACGTATACCCGCTTCCCATAATCGATTCATTAGTATGTTATGATTAATGGAGTCAAAGGCTTTGGTAATGTCTACAAATAAGCCAGCAACTCTACAGTTCTTATTCAGTCCGTCGTTCAGCTCTGAACAGAATTTTAATAATGCATCCTCTGTACTCTTACCACTCATAAATCCAAATTGGTTTTTATTGAAAAAACTATGCTGATTTAGAAATTTAAGAAGTCTGACTTTAACAACTTTTTCTATTATTTTAGCAAATACAGATAATAGGGATATTGGTCTGTAATTATTTACGTTCATTTTATCACCTTTTTTAAAAATTGGTATCACTATTGCAGTTTTTAATTGTTTAGGAAATATTCCAGTATGCATACTTAGATTAGCAATATGGGCAAGGACCTCCGAAATATTTGCATTTACTTCTTTTATAACTTGTGTGGAAATATTATCAACACCTTTAGATTTTTTAGACTTTAATTCCTTAATAATGCTGCTAATTTCTTTCGCATCAGTAGGTACAAAAAACAGTGAGTCAATTGAATTGGAGGTTGGGAATATTTCGTTGTATTTATTCGTATTACTTTCAAAATAATTGTTCTGGGTCAATTCTTGAATTACTTTACCATAATGTGAACTAAATTCGTTTACAATGTCCTGGCACTTAGTGACAACGATACCATTACTAGTTCTAATTTTTACACAATTCTCATTTCCTTGCTTTCCTCCCGTGAGTGAATCTAAAATGCGCCATTGAGCAGCGGTATTATTGACATTACTATCAAATAGGTCCCTGTAATACTTTTCTTTGCGCTTTTTAATATCATATTCTAATCTTTGCGTGTACGATACGTAGTACCTATTTAGCTTTTCATTTTCAGGGTGTTTCCTCATTTTTTTATACAGAAAATTTCGCCTAGAAATTCTCCCGCACAAAGCGTAAGTCATCCATGGCCTCTTCATTCCTCCCGATCTGTTACTGTCTGACACGTATTCAGCTTTTTCAATGCAGCATTTCAGTTTATTTATAAATATTTCATAGGCTTCATTGACATTTTGTTGTGAATAAACATCATTCCAGTCACATCTTAGCAAACTATTATTTAGATGGTTAAAGTTTATCCGGCAATGGCTTCGATAAACTCGTTCGTATATATTAATGGGTACATTAATATTTAAAGAACATGATACAGCATGATGGTCTGTTAAACCCCAATCGTCCGCTCTTCCCTCATACTTATAGTTATCTCTACTTCTGCAAAAAATGTGATCTATACATGTACTACCCGTTTTGCTAATTCTAGTTGGTACTCGAATAAGCTGGTCCAGTCCATGACTAGCCATAAGGGTTTGATATTCAAAGGAAATATCGTTGGGTTGTAATATACATAAATTAATATCACCAATTACAATTAAATTCCTCTCACTAGAGATGGTTAATACATTCTCCAATTCACTCAAAAAATGTTCAACAGGATTAAAATTAAGTCTATATACACCAATAATGCTTATCCAAGAAGAATCATTTATCCCTACTGATATTTTAACCATATCAGCAGTTTTTAATTCACCCAGATCAATAGAAGAACACTCATAAGTATCTGCTACATATGCAATAACTCCTCCAGCCCTATAGTTATTGTTACACACATCAAAACTCCGATAGCCAGTTATTTGATACATAGATACTTCAGTGTCATTGACCCAAATTTCTGTCAAAACAATTACAGCGGGTTTTATATCGAGATTAATTAGTTGAAATACAAATTTATCAAAATTAGCTCTTAGACTTCTTATATTTTGATGCAAGACAAGGAACCTGCCACCATTAAATCCATTATCATTAACAGTACTCTGCATTTTGTTAGTAAAGATAGGTTGAAGACATACATAACTCACTCACAGAATGCTTACAGTTTCTCCAGGTCATCAGAGGATTTCAGAGTGATTACTTGATCATTCTCCTTCTTCCTCATGAGTATTGTCCCATGCCTTAGCCATAAATATTTGTATCCCTTTTCTTTCTTCGCAAGACGCGCAGCAGCGAAGAGTCTCCTCCGACCTGGACTCAGGCTCTCATTTATGTACACCGGAGTATCGGTCGCCAAGCCCAGGTGCCGTGTGGAGAAGGTCCTTTTCACTCGCCTCTTTTGAAGAATTTCTTCTTTTGTATACCTACGGACAAATTTGACTATGATACCTCTCGTTCCGCCTTCGTGTCCCTTCTTTCCCAATCGGTGGCATGTGTTCACCATATCGTCGGTTATTTTAACACCAAGGGCGTCCCCCACACTTTTCACGATTTCTAAGGTATTTTCATTTGGTTGCTGGGGAATGCCGTGTATTTCAAGGTCATTAACGCGAGAATATTGCTCTTGGTCGTCTAACCTCTTTTCTAATTCACTCACTCGAGATTTTAAGCCAACATTTTCTTGCCTAAGTAAGTCTATTGTCGCTAAATATTCAGCAATCTGCGTTGAGTTTTCTTGAAGCACTTTAGTATTTTCATCTAATCTATTGTGCACAAACTCAATAGCCTTGTTCAAGTCCAATTCCATGCGTTTCCTGTCCTCTTTAGCTTCTTCTAGAAGGTTTATAATATGAGAGATACTAGCAGTGTCCGTATCCGCCAGTGGAACTACTGACATGCTCTTACGTTTTTCCGCAGCACAGGTAGGACAACGCCAACTTTGCTTTTCAGCGCCAATATACTCGATATCCTCTTTGGACAAGTGAACACAAGTAGCGTGACACTGAGTTTGACATTCACTGCAGGTAATCCTTAGCTGGCGCTTAAGAACATTCACATTACATACACTGCAATTAGCCATTTTAAACTGCGGTTTCCACTTAATATTAGTAACTCGAGCTTCTAAATTGAGTAGGAAGTTATCCTCGTAATTGAATGCACTTATACTCTGGACGCAACTGAACACATCACTAAGGCACCTGCCTGTCTCGAGCGAAGCACCAGCCCACGTCTGTCTCGCGTGGAAGCTCAACCATGACTGACATTAAAACTTCATTCCAGCGGGAAAATTTACTTCCTAGCAGATGATTATATTTTTATTGATGCTTGATACGAGACTTTTGTTGGAGATTTATTTACAGTCAAAGTCTCGGATACTATTAAAACCTAATACTGTGCAGTACTTCGATCTTTCATAGAATATACTCTAAAGGTTTCTGTGACAATTGCTTTACACCACGTTTTGTTATACTTTCTTTCTTTTTTGCCCTTCTGGGCAAAATCAGGATAGCTCGGAACTGGATGAAAATGCAATGTTCTAATACTTTTACCAAGATTGGAGCAGTTCCTCGAGTAATATTCAGGAATGAAAATTAAATATGAATTTCCAAATATTGCCACTAAAATCTTAGCGTAAGGGGATGTAATCTTACTTGCGTACCACGTTTTTCGTTTTTAACATCTGAAATGCTGTTCTAAAACTTATTTTAACTTTCTCTGCAATCACATTTGAAATTTTCAGGAACTTAAGGGACCGTCGGCAGTTTTTTTCTTCTTTATAATAAAACGTATTTTTCTTATAAAAATGTTATTTTTTATACTTCAATATTATTTAGCTTCGGAACCATTCTTTTTTCTTTTCAACATTTATATCCCATTGGCAGAATGGCCAGAATCATCAGCGTTACTTTTATTGAATTTTAAGGAAACCTCTTCTATGTAATGTTTAAAAGCGAGGGTAAATTTTCCCATTGCACTTTACATCCAGAATTGTTGTGTATATTTCTGCTCTAAAACTCCTATATAGTAGACTTGATGTTATGTTTTACTGCAATCACCAAGACTGCAAGGTGGTAAAAATAGGCCTTTTCATGCAGCGTTTGCCAGAAATTAACAATAAAAGAACTTTTTCGGGTCAGCAGCATGTCGAAAAATACGTATGTATTCAACTCCGTACTTAAAGGAGTTGATGAAAAAAACAACTTTCTTACAATTAGTATGAGGGTGTATCCAATAGAGATGTACAAGAGTTGAATCTCGAATTGGAGCATTTATTTTAAGAAAATAATATTGACTTCATAAAAAAACAAACTATCCAAAATCAATTATGTTGACATGTTAGTTACTTTGCAGGCAGCTGAGAGTTGTCTCGGCTGTCCCCGCGGAAGACGGAGAACCTGGCTGGGCACTCGGAATTGATAAAAAAGTGTTTAATGCAAGGTTTATCGTCTTCTTTGTTCACCGTGTGTTTCTGAAGAAGTCTGGAAGAGTTAAATGTGGGATTTAAAGTGTGCGGACTTTAAATAATGTTTAGTACGATCCAAATATTATTATAACAGTGCTACTCGCAGCCGGCGGTTCTCGCCCGCGGGAGATCTGTTCAAAAACGGTGTGACACAGAGAGGGGCTTAAGCATGTGAGGAAGGTCGCGCTTATTTTTGTTGACGTCCGTACGCATCAGATACAATCAGTTCTTCCGTCTGAGTCGAATCACTTCCATTCAAGACCTAGACGGGGTAGATCTGACTTCGCCTTTTTGTTCCCAACTTCCTCCGACCACTTATCCTTACCACAGTACCTCTTGCCGCGTCTCTTTTTCAAAAGCGAGGCCAGCTGAGGATTAGCTCTCATGAGTAGTTTGACGTGTTTACAACTACCTCTGAGCGGTGGCCCGTCGAAAATGCACATTTTATCTTGTGGATCGCTTTGCGTAACGTTAGAAACCTTAGATTTGACGGGAGTTTATTTTTATCACCTTACCGCTTTCGTAAGGGAGTAGGCCTAACAGTGAATTGAAGAAGACAGCGCTGGAAGGAAAGTGAGGCTCCCAGATCACTTCTATAGTACTCCATGGAAACCTACCTTAATCGGTAGAAGGCTATAATAATAACCGCTTTCGTTCGGAATTTTAAAAGAAGTCTGCAGTTGATTTTCAGACGCCGGTGACCTCGTTGAGCAATCCCTCTGTTTTGGCAGGGTACCTTGAGTCACGGTGCATCAAGCATTTGGTAGTGCTAAAATCGGCCGAAGACAAATTCAGAGGTATGCTGAATCAAAGGGGCAGTGGGCTCCTTGTGCAAGCACGTGTCACAGTGGCTCTGGAGAGATAGGGAAGAGGTTCAGTTGGCGTGTTTTGTGCAAGTGGTGTGCATGTCTTTGAGTGTGTGTAAATTTTCCAATGGCCAATTTGGTAATACCTGCCATAACTCTTTTGTTTGATCATTCCGGTTAATTCTGCTGTCCGTGAGCGTTTGCATTCTTGATGAATCGTCTCTGGAATTACGTGTGTGTTGCAGCGCTTCAAACAGCAGTGGTACGGCAAACGTCCTTCGCAACGGCACGAGTGGCAGGGGTAAATGTAATTTGTGCCATATTTTTATTTATTTGTCCCATTTCCGCGAAGGTTATTTCAGATTTCACCGGTTTTTTCTATTATTTAACTCCTGCCTATTAGATTTTTGAGACAACTTTGATATGATCGCGAAGGATATAATATGTTGTAGTAGTAGATATAATCGATAAATTGTCTTGAATATATTACCTTCAGCTTTACCATTGGTTTATAGCGTATAAACTAGGTTAAAGCCGTGAATTTACCACTTCATTTAGCATGCTTGTGGCTTATTTTGACGTTCCTCTTAAATTTGTCTTATAACATAACGTATTAACTAATCAATTCTTTGGAAGAGGATCAGGTTATAGAAGAAGACAGATTTTCATAGAGAAACAAATCAAAGGGAAACGTTGCAAGCAAAATATGTGCATAAACACCGATACTTTAATAGGTTTTAATGCGTAATTATGAGACGATAAGACATAGATAAAGATTTAAAGTTTCAAACACCGAGATGTTGATTCACTTTTACACATTTAGATAATTTTTTGTTGCAAATTTCTTTCGTATTAATTATTTTATGGTTTATACTGGCTTATATTCAATATGCGATTGACTTTCATGAGCCAATTGCTTACTTTCATAAGTTAACCCCTCAATGTTTTAACCTCGTCCTCGCATTGCAAATTGTTTCTTCAGAATCGGAAAAATAAATGGAATGTTTGTAAAACAGTAAAATAAGACTCTTAAATTGATCATCACTTGAAGCGAAATAAAAAAGAGTTTTTCGATGTTATTTCTTCTATTCATAATGGGAAATGGAAGAACTAGAACTTCATGGATTCCTAATGAGTTCCGCATCAGTTGCTCCCTTTGGGGTCATCGACTGAGTAAAATACTTCTTTGAAAATCTTTGAAGTGGAAACAAGGATAATGGAAATCTCTCTGATATTCGCTTCTTGTAGATGTGAGAGATAAAGGAATTCAACTGGCGCATTTAGGTCATTGACGTGGAAAACTTAGTCCGCATATTATCGTGCAGTCTTGATCTTTTATTTCTGAGTCATACTATTCGTCGATTCCATCTCCAATTAAATAATACGTTTGAGCTAACTTGAAGACTTTTTAGGATAGTATTTTGGTTTTCGTTTCTAGTTCTGGATTAGACTGAGAACCGTATTATCTTCTTTTCTGTTTATGGAGTATTCTGGATTCTCAAAAGTTACACTTATTCAATATTTACGGTAGGAAAAATATTACCAGTGTTAAGAAAGATTAATTTGAGTGCTATTTTTCTGCGTAAGCTGGATACTTTTTATTGCAAGGTACACATGTGCACAAGTTTTTTTATTCTGCCAAAATCTTTTTAATTATCTATTTTATCTTTGAAATATGTGCTTAAACATTGATGGGAAAATATTTAATTCAATTTATCTTGTATTGGAGGTTTTATGAAGCCCTAACTTAGTAATTGAGATAGGTGTTCGTACAGTATGCATTGTAAACACGTGTTAAAATCTTTTATTGAAAACATTTTATGCTTTCGCAATGGTATTCTCGCTCCGCTTTCAATGGGTCTGTACCGTCCTCTGCTACGCTACGCTGCCTACAGAATTCTTTCTTCCCATGAAGATGAAATCGGTTAACCTGTCGAATGGAGATTTTTAGCTCTCCTTTAGAAATCAAGATTACATCGGATTTACGGTCTGGTAATCCTGAATCAATACGATTATGTTGAAGCGTTCAGTATAAATTCTTCTCTTAAGTACTTAAAATCATAAAATATCCGCCCTCACCACTGCAGATTTAAATTCATGAGAACAACTCTTACATTATTGAAATCTCGAAAATATCGATACCACGGTCGACAAAATAAAGCTGATAATCTGGATTTTTATTAAAACAGTGGTACTAAACGCTGTTATTGTAGTAAACTGCTCTCAAATAGGCAATTAACGTCACGTTTTGCACGTGTTTTTTAAGTTACATAATTTGAGTCAAATTTTTTTCTCCAAAGCGTAAGGTCAGTGTGGTTGGCTAATCAGTGGCATAGTAAAAATCGTTAGTGTCGCCATTAGAATCAATGAGGAAGTAGTACTAAATTGATAAACATTAGGTAATACGTAAGGCGCATTGATTCTGAAGTTTGCGAATGTTGTTACTGGAATGGAATTAGCGGTAAAGGCGTGGTAATTGTCGTCCGTCAATCTAAACTAATAAAAACGGAATCGAGGGATTTGAGGGTTTTTGTGCTTCATTTCTGGGTGCTGAACACGTCTTGGGAAATTGTTCACAGAGATGAATGGGGGTCCATTGAATCTTTATCGCTCTTTGAATCATTCATGATAACGATGTGCGCCACCTCCAGTCAAAATTAGATTTCTCTGATTTATGGCGGTTGGTCATCTCTCGTAATTTGTTCAGTGGGACTCCTTGCGCTTATTGCCGGTTGGGTAATCGGTTTCGTGGAACTGCAGCCAGCAGGTAAAGAGTTATAGTATCTGAAATGCTTGGATTACAGTGAAATCCATCCTTGTATATGCATCAAGTCATATGCCATCGTAACTATCAGTGCACACGCAATACGCGGATAGGAGGGGGATAAATTTTGATATAAATTGTTACTCATTTGCATTTTCGAATTATTCTTAGGGCTTTTACATGCTGCTTTCGGGGAGAATAGAGTTGAATGTATCTTCTGCAGTAAGTAGCTCATACATTCGTTGGCGTGTTTGGCAGCAATGAATGCGAATGTACTTCTTTCCTTGGCGTGTGTTTTAATGCTCGGCATAAGTTATTACTTCATTATTCTATAATTTTCTGCTTATTCAGTTGTTCTTTCATCTTATAAATTGGAAATATTGCTGTAATTGGGCTTTCCATGAAAATGAAATAAATAAAATTATCCTTTAGTGAGAGGATTTAATAAATTAATAAATAGTGAACATTCCCAAATTTTTTGTCAAATGCAATCACAAAGATACTGGTAGTGGTGCTTCTAAGAACTCACAATGTAAGTCATACTCATTTAGAATACAGATCTAAGTCCTAAATTTTTGATGCATCGATGACTCTTTATTCCTTAAACATTCATTTTTGTTAGTTCTTTTCATCGGGTTCTTTTCATTGGTTACCGAATGTTGTCCTCTGAAGAAAAATTCGGATTGAGAGTTTGATGACGCGCAGACTCCGCTGCAATATACCAAATAGTTAAAAGTGATATTAAAAAGTGAAGACATAAAAGATGAGAATTCATAGAGTGTTTTTGAGAGGGAATATCGGATGTGAGATGTATTTTAGAACCTCGATTGGTGATGGTTGGAATATAGGCTACTTAAGGTCTAGCTAAGGTCTAGTCTAAAGGTTCAAAAAGTTGTCGATTCCCGTCCCCAGAAGTGGTAACAAACCTTTTCAATATCGAATAAAATTTTCTCTTGGAGTGCATATATCTTCACAAAGAAACGTAATAGTAACTGCGGAGCGTAGCACGTTCCCTGCCGCGGATTTTTAGACGAATTCACCCTTTGCGCGGACGTGTAATTCTTTTTCGTTTAGTTTTAATACTGGAACCGTTTCCATTTGAATTTTCGGCTATGTGCGCCGTGTCGGTCACGTAATATACGCGCCACCAGAGTAGCTGTGACCATCGTCGTACCATGAGAAGCCAAGAAAGTGACTCATTCTTCGGTCATTATGACCGAAACGGCAGTGAACATGTGTTAAATAGTTAAGAAATAACAAGATGACTTTCAACGCGTAAAATAAAGTTTCAACGGCAACAGACTGTAACAGGAACAGGAAAAAAACCGTGAGGTGAGGTAAAATTATGCTATGTCAACCACCGCGCATTTGAATGGGTTGAAAAAAGTCGCCACTCGCGGTGATGACGGACAAATTGATCCGAGTTTTATGGAGAAATACGGTATAATCATCAGTTTTAACGGAAATTTATACACTAGATGATATGATTTGTGAAATTCATAAAAGCTCCATTCTATTTTTCGAAATTACAAAAATTGTACTTCAAAATACTGGAAAAAAATGGATTGCATTGCACTCATTACTGCGCCACGGACATTTTTGAAAACCGATCAAAATGCGACCGAAGCGACAACAGAAATCAGCCTTCTATGGGTTGGAATTGGGCCTCCTCTTTGCAATCCACTCGGTGACATCCATTGACATTAAGAGGAGTAAGGGAAGCTAAAATTCCTTGAGAAGCAGAAGTGGGGCCCTTAAAATTTTGAAAGTGACTATACACTTGGCATAGAATTTGGGTTACGTGATTTATTACATAATCTATCTTGCATCACTCCATTTTCCTCTAGCTTTCTTATTAAAAAGTATTGGCGCATAGCCTGAAGTCTCACAGCTTTATAGGCTTGTGTTCACCATCCCAATTGAGAGAAAGGTCTTTTGGGAGGAAAAATTCGCAACTACGCCATCATTCACTGGTAACTAAATTTTGTTTGAGCCGATGAACTATTTTGCTTTTACGTTGATAAAAGTAAAATTTTATATTACGAGCCGATAATATGAGTCACGCATTAATGCGTATTGAAATTTCTGTCGCTTATTCTCACCCTGAAGAGAAAATGTATGTATGTACCTTCTTTTTCGTTGGAGACCGGGAAATTTGGCATTATTTGCGTTACTGGATGTGATTGATTTCATAATATGCTTATGCATTTAGTAGAACCGTTACCAGAAAATGACTAGGGGGTTGTTAGTTTGTAATACGTTCTTCTGTGATGATGAATTCTCTCAATAGGGACCCTACTAAAATTAACTATTATGATCAGTGTTTGCCAGTATAATATGAAGTTTTTAAAAAAGCATTAGCCCTATACTAAATATTTGAATCCTGACGATAACATAGTGCAAGATTCCTAGAGAGGTTATGGTCAAAGGGCCCGGTTTTATGCTCACAAGTTGCCTTTGAACACCCCAAACGTAAATCCTGAAAGTTCACGTTGTCTCAAATTAAGAAACGACTGTATGCTGTTCATGACTTCGTCCGAAGTATACTTTACCCTTATGGGGGTCCTAAGCACATTTAAATGGATTTAGGATTTTAATTTCTGTTTTAATTCTCCAATGTGTCTAAAAAAAACAAAATCCTACCTTTCAGTGCATTTTATTTTAAAAATATATCATCTATACTTCCTAAAAATATTATCAGCTAGCCCAAGTACAGTGTGTAAACTATTTATGTATACAGTCACCTTAAAATGTGATTTGGCGCTGCAAAAGTTGAAAAAGAGCCCGATAGAAAACAACATCAAAATCTAGTCTGGCTAGTGATGCCCGTTAATTCGTAGATTGTGACCAGTGAACAGAGTGTAAACCTATCCCGTTCACGTTCACCGGTCTGTTTTACCTATTCCAAACCAAACATTGGTTTGACGCACTGATTGGATGAATAATTTTTACATAAATGCTTTCCTCGATGGAGACGAAATTTTATAAGAGCTCGATGAGATACCCACTTGGCGCTTTAGGAGTTTTTTAATTCCCAAAAACTTTGCTAAGTCTGCTGCCTGCGGAACGGTTGAAGCTTTGCGGGTTTAAGTCTTGGATTGTGGGAAGCTTGTTGCCGGAGGGAAGCTTTCTCTCAGTGGAGGGGGGATAAGAGCAGCCTACTGTGGCAAGGGGTGGTTGTGATGAGATGTGGTCGGGCCATCACTGGCTGGGCATTTCATCCGCCTTTCCCGCCGCATCCTTCATCCGATTCCGTTGCAAACGCGAGGCTAATCTGCTCTTCAAAGCGTTCGCCCTTTTTGGCACCCCGAACGTCAGCCCGGGAATTAATTCCATGAATCTGTCATTGGGAAGCGGGCGAAAGTGTTGCATTGATGTAAAGACGAGAGAGATAATTTATCGGACAAATTGAATGGATGCCGATAGGGAAAGCTCAGGCCGTCGAGCACTTTACTTTTAATTGATGCCAAACCTGGCGTTTATTTACTTAAATTTAGCTTTTGAGCGTTGCAAAGAAATTTTGCGGTTGATTTACTCCCTGATGAGTGTGGTGGCAATGAAAAAGATGTGGAAAATAAGTTCTAATTAATGGAAGAATGCTTTTAAAAGTATCATTAGCAAGTTAATGTGATGATCACGATTTCTAAGTTTATAAAAGTTGCCTCTCTTGCGTTAATACCTTGTTAATCTTATATTTTCACTCGAAGCAAAATTGGCATATTTAGTGTTTATGAGGGGAAATAATCGTGACCTATGGTTAAATAGAAGTTTCATTAAATCGCTCTTTTTGTTTCAGTCATGCAGAAGTAGTTGGATATTTGCGATTTTTTGTACAAAAGTATAAAAATATAACTCACACTATCCTCTCAGCAAGTTCCCGCCATGAAAAATCTCTCTCAGGAGGATAACCTCAAGCATAATCATCCTGCTCAGGCACCAATCTCTTAACCGTTATTCCTCCTGGGTGCTAGTGAGGTATTAAATTCCCTCATTTTTATTTGATAATGTTTGTCTGTACAAAACTTGTAGAGATTAACTTAATCCAATTTTAATTTGAGAATAAGGCTTTTGAGACGTAAAGAACGAGATATTTCCTTCCCAATATTAGATTTTTAAGTTTCCCTGATAGTTGGGAGTATCCGAGAACGCACTGTGAAATGCCAAAATTTCAATTTTCATGGTTATTTCAGTATCAATGAAATTATAGCCGACGTTTTTATTCGTATAGCTTTTAGGATATGACATTACTGCAGCAAATGTACCCATATTTTGTGGCAGTTTTGAAAAACAACGGCCTACGTATTAGGAAAAATGCCTTCTCTAAAGAGCATTGTTTCCATAATTGAAAGGAAATGGTGCATTCACTAATGAAACTCTCACATATCATTGAAAGCATTCATTCACTTATTTAAGTAAGCCAATTGCATACCGCGCGTGTAGGTAGGTGTATAATTCTCCATGGAACCACCAGTGTTTTAATTTTGCCGTAGAGCATCATGAAGATTGTGTCCAGCTGTTTTGTTGAAATTTTTGTGTGGGTTGTATTCCATAGATTTAATATGTAATTTTGACCTGCCAAAGTCTCTATCTAATGTATGTTATAGATAATAAAATTTATATTACTTTTAATGGCCAGGTCAATTATTACACTAAAAATAATTTTTTTAGATACTTTGGAATTGTAAATTGTAGACATATGAATTGCATGCTGGCATCAAATTATCGGGTAATTAGATCTGTTATAAGACTTCATTGATCCTCCAAGGAAATTTTTGCTGCATTTATGCCGCAGTTCCCGCATTAATCTCAATTACTTTACACCTGACGCCGCAGAAAGTGGAGGTTTTTGAAGCCAAAATGGACTCAATAAAAGGTCGATGTTTGCTAATGGACGTTCCGGCGTCGTTTGTCTTTTTTAAGAAAGACCTCTGACCTGTGAGATATATCTCAACTTGAATAGCCCACCTTTGGAAAAACTTAATGGAATAACATTTTAACATTTTTATCGTGGTGACAGGAAAACTTATGATAGCTTTCCCTGTGATTATTGTAGCTTGATAGCTAGAGTTATTTACCGAGAAAAATAAAATAATACAATTTTAACAATTGTTTGAAAGCTTAAAAATCAATTTGGATGATTGTGATATTCTTGCTCAATATTTTAAAATCGAAATGCACGTTGGAGTAAAGTAATATAGAGTGGTTTTGAATGATAATAAGGCAAAGTCTTCGATAATGAGCTTTACAAAGACGTCCTAATATTGTCCTAGTCCTGGTAGCTGTTTTGAAATTCCCTCTTCTGGATGTCGATTTGTAATAAATACGTTTCAGTGTCGTTAATATGTCCATTGATAGAGGTTTTCTGTCTGTGATGGCTCCTCAGCATCTCTGCATTACCTCTTAAGCAAAGGTTTCTCTTTTGTTGAACTTCTTACATTTTATAGCATCGATCCATAGGAAATATGCTCGTTTACCTACATGTTATAATCTCATTGGCCACATGGATAAAAAATGGAAATGCTGGCATTTATCGATTTTTAGATGAATCTCCACTTCAGTTACTGTCATCTAAGCAATGAAATTCTTCACCCTTTCTTGAAAAGGGCCCTTGTAGCTGGTGGCATCACTCTTTGCTGTCGTCCTATCACAATTGACCCTTTCATCATCCCCGTTCCGTCATACTCCCTCGGATCTCTGATAAAATGTAAAAAAAAACTCTCGATGAAACTTTATCGATTTTTCATTGTTTGCAATCAAGGAATTTTAAAAATATTGTCCCGAAAATGTAATTTTCTAATCATTCAGAGAATTCATCAATTAAATTTGAATTCGGGTCAGAGTTAACGATCCTATTTTGCCGAGGTCTCCCCAGTAGCTGTGGTGATCACTCTGGTGGTGACTGTTGTTCTCTCCGCCTCTCTTGCGGAAGATTAATTGTTTCGTTGAGCCATTCCCCCCCAGCTGAATTCCCTCCTCAGATCCCTCCATCCCCCGTACTTGCACATCCGTACTGCCTTCGTCCCGAAAATGTTACATCCCTGGAGGCGGTTGCCTTTGCTGAGTCTGAGGAACGGGTGATCTGTCGTTACGGAAGCAACATCGCCTCCGCAGCGGAGAGAGGGACCCTATCCGACATCCTCTATCCTGTTATGTCGGATGCGGTGTAGATGAGTCGGTGAGGATGTTTTGGACGCGGGAATGGGGAATGTGAATGGTGAGTGGGGGATTTCAGGGACTAATGCCAATTTGTCATTCGTGTCATATAGCCATTTAGTTCATTTAATTTTTGGAGATTACGCCACGTCTAGTATGCACTTTTCCTACAAGTCCCTTAACGTCTCCGTCATAAAAAGAGTACTTTCTCGTAATGACTGGTAGTTTAACATTCGAGCTAATTTAAAAATCTCATCATATGTGTCAATACTAACTGCGTCGAAATTTAAGTTTGGGGATTTATACTTCGGTAAATATAGCCTATGTGAATTTTTAGTTTAGTTATAAATCCCCTCTCTCAGTTCCTTTAGTATTGAGTTATTGAATTACTCAGATAACGACACCCAAACCCCATCCTCCGCCTTGCCATCCTCCCCTCTCCCTACAAACACCAAGATGTATATAAGGAAGAACTTTTAAGGCTTATATTGCACTTGATAATGCTATTAGTAAATGAAACGCTTAGTATTAAAATAAAATTCCGGGGAATTTTCAATGCCTAATTTTACTAGTGTTATCACACACTTACATTCTTAGGTTGATCACTTAATCACTATCAAGGTTGATTTTATTACGGAGGGTGAAACCCTGAATTTGACTCAGGAATTTGACATTAATGCATCATGGGTAGGAGAGACACTGTATTTCTTATCCATGGACTACCTCGCTCTACGAGAATGTCTGTGTTGGGCGTCTAATGGCTTACCCTGGGACCTGAACCCAAGACCATTTGATCATAAACCAACGATCTACCCGTTGGGAAATTACATTCCCATTTAGTTGGACTTCAATATTAGATCAATCATAAATTCAACCGTTAGGTTGTTTCACAGGTGAGGTTATAACTCACCCCAGACGAACTCACCGGCGTTTGATGTCACATATTTGCCAAGGGGGCAGTTCCTTCACTGTTTCTCTTCGGTCTCCGAGAAACTTTTTTTTAACTGGTCTACCCGGCACCCCTCGATAAAGATCTCAACGCTCTACCTACTCTCCACCTTACTTCAAATGGAGAGCAAAAACTTTGACGGAAAAGGAAAGGCAGTGGGTTCATGCGGAGGTGGGCGCCGCGGCGCGCCGTCAGCGTGGGGAAGCGGGGTTTGGTATTGTGTGGAGATGTCGTGTTCAGAGGGCGTCTTCCCTCGGGGGACGTGCGACCTGGGGTGAAGGGGGGAGGAATCCCGAGCGTGTGACTGACTGAGGAGTTAAGTCGACAGGGACAACTCAACTCCTTTATTTAAGTTATCTGCTTATGCTTGTCAAAAATGTATCACTATAAATATGGCATGTCAGGGGAGTGCGTCTACGTATCGCTAAGCTTCAGCGTTTAGTTGTTGAATCTTATTACTGCACCTTCATCCTGTCTCTTTCCATGCCGCTGATGCCGCACCTATACCTATATTTTTTTATCTATTTCGTCATCCTTTATATGTCAGATATAAATATCGGTCGGAGAAATTTATTTTAAATTTTCCTTACTCGTGTTCATAATCACCCTCACACCAATATTCTAAAGTATTATGTGCTTTCAATTTTGGTTAACATAACGTGGGCACGTTATTGTAATAGTTATGGAAATGTGCCGTTTATATTGCAAAGTATGCATTCTTATTTTGATGCATTTAAAATTTTCTTGTGAATTAGTTTTTGCATTGTGCACTTTTACATCATTGAGCTTGAGTTTCACGGTCCTTATCTGACGTCTCTTTTTCTCTTTTTTCTCAGTTTTCTTATCTTTCTCTATTTCAAACGCACCTCCATTCCCTGGACGTAAGTCATGTTTAGTAAACATCTGTACTTCTTTAAAAATTCCCTTCAAAACCTTCAGCGTTATTTTAATTTTCATCAACCCTGTGGATGATTTGCGTGACAGATTTGATCCTTCAAAGCAGATGCCGAAAAGACGACAGTCTTGGGCTCCAAGAGGGAAGGCCATTATAAGTTTTATTTTGCCTAAGAGGGGACTCAGGGGATCTGTAAAAGAGGATTGAAGATGCGGAGGAAGAGCTGATGGCAAGGGCTGGGGATGGCGGGAAGGAAAAAGCATAACTCGCGGTCTGGGAAGACTCAAGTTTGAGAGAGACCATGGGGAAGGGAGAGAGAGAGAGAGTGACTTCACCTCTCATTATGCGGCCGCTTCCGAAGACGTCTCCCTCAAACACTCACACTTTTTCCTTTCGACATCTGCCGCAGCCATCTCCTTGCATTTCCCCATTCCCTTTGCCTCGCGGGAGAGACCGCACGCTCGGATCTCGCCTTTTGCCGCTCCGAAACTTGCGAACTATCTCGCTTCCCAGTTCCTGACTGAGAGCCTCGGAGGCCAACTTGGTGTGCCCAAAGATTTCCCTCACCTATGAAGTTACGAACCCACTTCTACTCACCGCAGACTCTGCCATACCCCTTTGAGCTCGCATCCCCATACCTAAGCTTCACCTTCCTTCCCGCTCTTCTCCCCCGTCTTCATTTCCTACTTTTTTCTTCGCGTCTACTTTATGATTTTCACGCCCCAACGTGCAGAATGAAGATGGGAATATTGCGTGTAAGTGTATATAGTAATGGTTGTGGACTTCAGTTATGGCTAACTAAGCTCACCTAGCACTTTTAATGCTGATGTGAGTCACCTCACTCGAAAGGTGTATAGGCTATACCTTTATTTAGTGATTTTCTTAACTAACTTAGGGAAATGATATTAACTATTGTCTTTTCGCAAAATGGTTTTGGTTATTCTGGTGTTTGGGTTTACCGAGGTGAGTCTGACGCCAATAGCCGTATCAAAACCTGTATTAAATAAACGTTTTACTTGGAAAATTGCCAGTCTGTGGCATTAATTAGGTGAACTTTCACCCTATTGAGCATGGAAATTCACTATTTGTCAACTGGCTTGCTTTTCTATACTACTACTGCTCCATTTCATTTTCTGCTGTTCCATTGTGGAGTTCCATGTGATTTTATGTACGCTATCGGAAATTCTATAGCTAAGGCTATGGAGTTCATACTGGTATGGACTTTGTTTGCGATGCTTGTGAAGCTTTGGCCAATGGGATTTTAAAATAAGTCTCATGATTTGCATATTAATATTATTGCCTCCAGAGAACGTGAGTATTTTTTGATATATTTCATACGAAATGTACGTGAAGAAATATATTAACATCTGGAAATTGAGCTTTGGTTATAATTTTCAGCTATGCTTTGAGGAACAAACACTAAAAGATAATATATTTAAGTATTCAAAAATATCTTGGGAATATCAAAAAAGGCACTTGGCCTCCAGAAAATGTGAAGTGTGAGGATCTATGCTGGTTACACCTTTCCGCTACAGATTCACAGTAAGTCAATGAAACAGTGATATTCTTTATATATTTTGATAAATCTATAATGAACCTTAAATTTTTTTATCTGTAAAGTTTTTAAGCTCTTCTTATAGGAAGTTTCTTGGATAGAATACTTTAAGAAATAAAATTTAGTGCAATTGAATGCATCAGATATGGTTTTCGATTTATTGGTCATAAATGGGATTTTTGTAAGTAAATTCCTGTGCATATACATCTCTTTTTATTGATTGAAAAAATTATATAACTTGATGCATGCTCTGTACACGTTTTAGGTTCCAATTTAATTCAATTAGCTTTAATCACATCCTTCGCACATTTAGTCCTCCTCGGAAGAAGGCTAACTTCATTCCAGCCTCACTATTTTCCCCAGATTCCCTCACTCCTCTATGCCACCTTCTTGTTTCCCGTTTCCTTTTTCCTTGGAACTTTCCTTCTTCATTACCACTCTTCTCCCACCCTTCTCGTTTCTCCCCTAATTCTTGCCTCCCCCTAATCTTCCTCCTCTTTACGCCATCAAGGTGGAACAAAGGGACGGGAGAAGGAGGCGCTCTATTGCTCCGGAATTCCTCCCATCGAAGCTGTTTTCTCTCTCGTCTTTCGTCGTAAAAGCTCGAGAAAGGGTCCTTGCCATTTCTCACTCTCGCCGTGCCGGACTAATGAACTGATTGATGTTAGCAGAAGTGGCTACCTAACCGCAAAGACTCGATGGTATAGCTGAGTAAGAGAGAAAGGAAAGAGATATACCTCCGTAATGAAAATCATTAAGTAAGATTAGCTGTACTCATGTCAATATATTTGGAGAGGATGTGGTGTCTTGGCTGTCCTGTGTTTCATCAAATGTTAAGTTTGATAAAGCCCCATTGCTTGTACTTTCTGAGGCTGAGGTACCTAATACATGATACTATCGTGTTTTATTCAAGTACTGTTGCGTATGTGTTTTGTTATAAATATGTGGCAAAATATGGTGTCTAAAGTATTGTCTTTTTCATAAATCATTAATAGCTATTTCTTTTTGAGGGCTTTCATCTCAAGTAATTGGAGATAAGTGCCATTCATTGAGTGCATAAGCAATGTGAGGCCTATCAATAGGATCATGATTTTTTATGAATCCAGTTAAGGAGTAGGATGGATGGGCATTGGGCATGTCTATAATGAATTCACAACATATGTTTTATGTACCATTTTATTTTTTATGACAGAATAATGCCTCCTTTTAAAATTTTTAAAATTATATTTTCGATAAAGAAACCAGGTTATTGGGATATGAGGACAAATGCTTTGTTGCAAGTGTTTTATTTACGCTGACAGTATTTATCTGCGGTAAGCAGGTCCTAACAGTTACCCCAGCATTACTTTGTGCTAAATTTTTCCACAATTGCTTTATATCTATCTTTATCTATCTATATTTATATCTATTATCTATCCCTCTCCATTTCTGTAAAAAATTACATCATTATGAAATTATGCTCGCGCTTGTGGGGTTTAGAGGTGAACAAAGAGAAACCAATAGCTATGAGAAAATGCGTTACTAAGTTTTTGGTCCCATTTTAGTAGCTTATGAAGAATAAATGTGTTGATGGTGGAAACTCGAAGTGGGGACATTTTGAGAGTGAGAATTACTTGTCATAATTAGCTGACGATAATTAATTAATGATTTTAGGAGCTTTTTGTGATATTTTTGTAAAATATAGGTTAATATAAATCTCTTTTTAGTGAAGAATGATCGCAGGCTTTCTCGGTTTATTGTATCGTGGAAGGTTATTCGGAATTTCCACCGCATCAGGTCGGCCAACGGTATCATGGCCGACGTTTTGATGAAAGAAAATCTCAAAGAACCTTCAATGATGCTCTTTGTAGTGACTTGTCTAATATATATTTGGTAATAGGCAGTTATTTTGTACTCAAATCAGCAAAAAGTTTTAATGTGGTTTCACTTATATGAAAAAGTCATGCGGTAATCTCAGCATGAGAAAAGTTTCAGAAAGTTTTTTCTCTTTCTTTATTGTTATAAATGCTGCTACTGCATCTAATTGGATAATGATTTTAAATTTCTATCTAAAGAGTTTCTTATTTTATAACCCGGAGTAAGTGATGAAGGAGAAACCATTTGATGATAGATATGCATCGCGATGTATATTTTTTCTTCCTTCGCGTGTGAAGCTAAATATAGCATTCGATACATTACATATATCGAATGAGATTGTCATATCTTACCAGAATCATTCATCAGGACCTGAGTAAAGTTTATTTCGTATTACGAAATATCTCCCGAAATAATCTTTACGTATAATCAATTCGTGAAATTATAGCTTCCCTGGCTTTTGGTTGAATATTCTTAGAACCTCCTATGTTAATTTTATTATGCGTCAGTTTGTATGATGTTATTTTCTCGGTGTTTATTAGTGCCAATTATCAACTTATTAAGTTTTCACTTACAGCTGGGTTATGATTACAGGATGGTGAAGGAGGATACAATGATATCGCTTCTCATGAGATTTTATTGTCTATAAACTTTTTCCTATGCAGTTAAAGTGTAATAACATCTCGTGCTCAATAGATGCTAGGATTATTTAAAATATTTATGCATCATGTGTCTTTTTTCAATTCGTGGAGTAGTTTCCCAAAACTCGGTATCGCATATTGATATAAGGAAGATTTATCTGATTGGCTCACATATTGTGTCATTCACTGTACCACCTCAATTTTTTTGTTCGTTTTAATCCAATTCGAATGTTTTATCAAATTTATCTTAGTTTTACCTGTGAGGCTTTGAGATCATTGTGGTGTTGACACTCTGATTGTTCTCAAATACCTACTTTTTCTACCGAAAGGATTTGATCGAAATAAGTTGTTCTGAAAAATAACTTGAAAATATTTTTATTGTCTGATCATTATTTGAATGATGCATCCTCACCAAGAGCCGATAGCCGATATTTTTCATACGTTTATATATTCTGTTTCATCTCTTTTATTGTTATTGATTCGAACCTTGGTGACTTTTGATTCAA
Organism: Ischnura elegans; assembly: GCF_921293095.1. Taxonomy (NCBI): domain Eukaryota; kingdom Metazoa; phylum Arthropoda; class Insecta; order Odonata; family Coenagrionidae; genus Ischnura; species Ischnura elegans. Next base: position 85,167,830 of record NC_060248.1, read on the forward strand.
AATTTTAACCAAGGCAAATAATTTGAGGACTCTCGACCTAAAAGCCGTGCCTCATCACGAAGGCTCCCTCAAACCCTAGTCACCGTTATGTTTTCCATCGATAACAATGACTCGGGGGTTTACCACGCACGCGAACATCCTTCGTCTGCATCGGTTGAAAAGAAAAATAAATACCGTATCGGAATGCCTTCGGGGGCCGGAACAGTGAAACGAACGTGTGTGGAGAGACAAGATGAGGTATGGACTGTTGAGGGAATGCACGAGAGGAGGTGGGACGGATGGGGATGTGTGGGTTGGTGCCCAGTTTACGGCCCAGCCTCGGAATATTTCTAGTCTCCCGAGTCGACGGTGGTTGTTAGGAAAGTCTACACTCACAGTTTGGTGTGGAGGGATGTGCCCGGTGACATACACGAGGGAGCCACGGAGAAAGAATCGGAAAGGGAAGTTGACTTGCAGTTTTGTATTTTTTTACTGCGCGTTTTATTCCGGCCTCGATTGGATGAAGGTACACGTGACCCGTCTTCTCCTCCTTTCCTCCTTGGCCCAACCTGTCCTGGCATTCATGGTAATAAAAATAACTACTAGCGCATCTTTGGATACAGAATGAGCATAGGAGAATTTGCACCAAAGTTAATGATTGTGCATCAACTTGTTTTCATTTCTTTCCGTTGATAAAAATCATGTAAAAATGTGTATTTCTATTAGCGATTTTTATTGTTAAAAAAATTTCCGCCACTCGTTTTTATTTGCAAAACCTGGGATGAAATTTTATCTCAATTTCATCGATGCTTACCGCAATAAACGCGCGTGAATCAGTTTAAAATGGTTCAGGTGGATTCATTAAAATAATTTTTGCTAACTTGACGGGTGTACGGACATTTGTATGGGATTTTGTGTGTTGTAGGGTAAAAAAATAAATTGATATTTTGTATGTAGTACGCTGCCAGTTGTAATTAACTTTAAGAAGAAAACATATTGCGCAAGAAAGATAAAGTATGAACATATATAAAGAAGCAATGGCCCATAAATACGGCATTAGTGGGTGGATTTCTATCCCATTACTAACGTTCATGATTTCATGAAACATTTTATAGTATTTATACAATATTGCTTGCGTGTTGAAAATAGTTTACCTTGTATTTATTATATGAAAATTGACGTGATGATACGCTCTTTTTGTAAGGTGATTCGCTTTTATATATTAACGATTGTATGAAATAAAGAAAAAATGGTGCTCTGTATGAAAAATGATTACGATCCTTAATGTTTTAACCCATCATATTATAAACCGCATTAAATATCCTTTTATTCATTTCAGCGAAAATATCCTATCGATTTTCTGTTTAAAAGGTATCTGACGTTCTTCGTTTTGCATAATCGAATTATCAGGGCAGCAGGAAATAGGTGCATCAAGGTGCATTTCGTGAAAGAGCAAAAACGGCATGAAAGGGCAAAGATTTTTTGCCGGTACATGTTACTACTTCCTTTTGGAGTATTGCGGATAAAAAATTGGAGCTGATGGTATTTCCTGTTCACCTTTATGGTGGTAGAGGAAAGAATGATGCAATTCACTGAATATGAGAGTTAAGTGCTTTATATATATATATATATTTAGATATTAATAACGAACATTAAATTTTTAATCCATAAAGTGCGATTAAACTGTGTACCAAAGCTCCTTTTTTTTGGAATGAGCTGCAATTGAAAAAATTTCGATGATGAATTTTCCTCTACGAAATTATCGGTTGTAGTTTCCGAATCAGTCAAAAAAAGGACATTGCGAGTGGATTGTGCACATATTTTTTAAACCGTGTTGTTTGGAAATTTTTGTTACCTGATGTACGCCCTGCGCTCGTTTTAGGTATCATATCAATTAATATATCTGTAATCATAACCTCATCATCATCATCACTTGTCAACAATCCTAGGATTGGTTTGACGCAGCTCTCCACTCAGTTCTCCTTTTAGCTATCTTTTCACACCTACGCATTTCTTCTCTTTCACATCTTTCTTTACTTATTCCATGTATTTTGTTCAAAGTCTTCCTTTTCCTTTCTTGTCTTCCACCTGTCCCTCGGCGATTATATCAATTGTGCTCATAGGATATACAATCATAACCTATGAGCAAAATTTCACCTCGGAAAAATACTACCTCAGGGCCACTTTTAGGTAACTTATGGGAATTTTTTGAATCGTCATTTAGCAAATTATTAACAAATATGTGCTTAGAAGGTATTATTTTTATCCACTTTATTGATCCTCCACTCACGTTGGCTAACTAATCGTCTAATTGGCCTGTTTTATTTCCTCTTGCGGTTTTTTGCCTTTTAGTCCACTCTGTTTCTCTTTCAAAATTCTATGGAGTAGTTATTTAGTTTTTGTCTCCCATTATCATCACTCTTTAAACCGCACGGTATGAATATATACGGTATATTCATAATTGTAGTGATTGATTCTCATCTGCCCATCTTTTGTTTTTATCTAAATTTGTTTCAAATATATATTTTAGTTTTTACCAATTGCGATTTGATCAAGTTGCTATGCAATTCCCAGTGGAGTCCGTTAGAAATTTCCTTTTAAATTAAAATTTGAAGCTATAAACAATGAATTGTGTAATTGATCCCACGTTTATAAAGTAGGTCTCCATGCACTCTGACGTCAATTTTTTCCTTTTTCCTGAGAGAAATTCTTAGGAATGCATTGTTTATTTGCAGGAGAAAGATTAGCACCTCTCCTCCTTAGAATTATACTTATTATTTGTGTGTTAGGAAAGTTCTATATCTTCTGAGAACAAAAGTAAAAACAATTTGAATGTTCTTTGGAAATGTAGTAATCTATTATTTCATATTCAAATTGAAATAGACCGATATATGTCTGCTCGCAGTTGCCAAAGATTTTTATTTTGTTCTGAGTTTGATAAATTACTCATTTAATTTAGGGAAGCCATATTAAATCGGGCATAATTTGTGATATTGATTACGTTACATACATCTGTTTTCAGTGATGCTGATTCTCTCCTTCCAGATCGTTAATATTAAATTCGGTATTTTTTCTAACGCATCGGACGCTTTCAAATGTTACTTCCAAAGACACTACAGCAAAATACTTCACTCCCGAAATGATTTTAAATTATTGACTTTTATAAGATAGGTATTCAATTATCTTTGTTAGTAAATGGATAAATTGAGTTACTGATAAATTGACGGAAAAATATCTCTCAAGCCAACAATTCAATTTTTATCTAAATCCTCAACTATGATGAATCAATCAAATTTTTATATAAATTCGATTTCCCGATGACTCTCAGTAAACGGTGTTCCGAGAGCCCTTCAAATAATATATAGCTGGAATTTAAAATTGCAATGCATTCTAAGTATTTCATTTTATTGATTTTAGTGTTAATTTTTTCGAGTATATGTAATGGTTTATTCACTATCTGATTCAAAAAGATAAATTTCCCCATTCGTCATGTCAAAATGTGCGTGAAACAATAAGAGTTTCATTGAAATAAATACGTCACATAAGTGATCCCTCATCCCCATACTTATATTTCCGTCTCTAAGTAGTTTGGGGACCACTTTTACCATGTATTCCTATGTGGGATACATAATTTCAATTAATTACGAAGTGATGAGCATTGGAATTAGCATCTCTCTGATGGAGAAATACATCCTGCAGTATAGGCAATTTTGCAAATCCTTACTACTATGCAATTTGTATACTTCACAGGATATTTGGCTATTGTCTTCGGGTGCTTCCCAGAGGATGTCATGGATACCGAATGAACAAAATGAAGACCAAAAGTTGTAAAACCCGATGTTGTAATCTAGGATTTAGAATAGAGTATCCAATATAACAGTTGGAATCCTTAAGATAGTATGTACAGGGAATAATTTTTTTAATTTGAGTAGACATGTGTTCGTTCTTTAGAAAGTTTTAACAAGTTTGGATTTGAAAATATTGTTTCTGTATTTCAATGAAGCCATCCTATTTTTCAGTAAAATGATGATCGAGTTAAGTCAGTCAGCTAGTTTTCTGGAAATGTTGCAGAATATCCTGGCTAAATCTTTGATAGTAATATTTTCAGTGTCTTCATTTTGTTCAATTTTTATTAGTTACTTATTATTTTCTCATGAATTTTAAGGAACCTGTGGTTTGTTTTTCAAAGTTTAATTTTAACGTCCTGCTTTTTGAGATGATTTTATCTGATGATAAAATCATCTGGTCTGATGACTCTTGATGATTTTAATTGAAACGTTCTGATTTTTTAAGGTTTTCTTATAATCCATCTCTTATTTTGTTTCCGTTTATGTACTGCCAATTATAAAATATGGAAATTGATTTTCAGCGATTATCATGAAGAAATAATGATAAAAAATCCAAACTTCGAGTGCAATACCTGATTATGGTAGTTCTTTTCCCGAAAAATTTGGTATGAGACGTATCGTTTTATGCATTTAACGACAGGTTTCTTTCACCATTTCATACCGCGTTATAAGTTTGTTTCAGTAATGTATACATGGGAAGTAATACTTTTATATTTTAACCATTCTATATAATGTGATTCACTAAAATTCGAACGATACATTGTTCTTTATTAGATTAGGTCAAAACGAAAAAGGATACTGTATTCAGGCATCGTATGCATGTAATACGGTGGGGAATCCTTTAAACGCTTATCTGGATAATACAGGTAAAGCTAGTGACTCTCTATGTTTACTTATTGGGAGGGACCGTTGAGCTGTGCGAGGACGGTCCCTTCGATTCCATGGAAATGTGCCCTCTGGGAGCTTTTTTACTTGAGCGTTGTTTTAAAAATGCAGAGGCTACCTTTGCGGAAATTCAAGTGCTTTGGATGCTATGGGAATAAGCTGTAGGTACTGAGCTGTTTCTTAGGTGGAGAAAATGTTGAGTTTTATGTAATTTATGACTTAAATAGTATTACACAGGAAAATGACTAGGATATTTTGGAAGTAAATGAAGTAGTTGGGGATAAATTTACATCATTGCGTAGTGAAACTAAAGTCATTAACAATCCCTGAGTGAGTGCAATAGCATCTGTGGAATGGACGACTGGACACAAAGTTTCCTCTTGGGGATGCGTTCGTTTGTTTGTTGAGTATCGTCCCGTTTTATTGCATCCGTCAGCACTGCATCCACAACGTTTCGGATAGTATCGGGTTTTTACATTTATAGAATAGCATATATGGATACATCTACATCTGCCTAATACGCCTAAAATTTGACATTTTTTTACATTTTAAACTGAGACTTACATCGTGGGCGTATAGCAGGGGCTACTATGACACCAGCTGCGTGACTTTATGACCGTGATAAAAAGGCGATTTCAATTCCATTGTTAGTGTGGTTATTTATCGAAACGTAGCGTAAATTTATGAATATTTTATTAAACCGTTTTGTTATGTGTTTTCTTTTTTTCCATTCCTGGCTGATTTTGAGTAAAAATAAGTATTTATGCGCCAAAATTATATTGTTACCGTCAAAAATAGTAAAAAATGGTTTTGCTGTTTAAATTTGCAATGTTATCCCTGTTGTCTTGTTGTTTGTGGATAAACATCGTGATGCTTGGTTGTATCAATCGACACTTGTTGATTGTGCATGGAATTGTTAAATAAAAGCTGCAACATTTTAATTCAACAAAAATTTTATTTATAGCCCAGGTTTTGATTTTGAATTATCCTAGGCCTTAACATAGCATTACAAATGAACAAGATTCATTCAGGAGTTATTTTTATAGGCCTTGACATGACAAACCTATGTAGTGACTTCCAACTTGAAGCAATACTTCAAATTAGTGAATTTTTTTTAAGGAGATTTAACTTTAACATTGGCAACTTTCGACGAGAGGAAATCAAAGTAGATCACTACATAATGAAGATGAAGCCATTCACATTCCTTGGGCTCTAGCTATATATTCGCTTTGCACACCCGGTGAGTGTATCATTTTTGAATCGGTCTATCTTATTTTTCAAGATTCATCGCACGGAGATGGATGCGGGGGCGGAGGCTTGCCGTCATAAGTGCCCCTGCCGTCTGAGCGCTCTTGTTAAGACTTAATGCTCTCCGGAAAGGAAAACATGGACATCTCTCTCTTAAGTGTGTATCTCTCTCTCCGCCCCCGCCTCCCGAGGGGGCGCTCCTTTTTCGCTCGATATTTCAACGCGAGTTTCCTCCCTCCCCTTTTCCTTCACGCTCTCGACCATTCTTTTGCAAGCGTTTCATGACCTCAACCCTCCACCCCTCAACTCAAATCCTCTCTACTCAAAAGGACTTTATTTTTCCCTCCGTAAGTCTGCTTCTTTACCTTACCTTCCCTATCTACCTCCCGTGCCGCCCCCTTCATTCCACCTTCTTACTTGCACGTGCTGAGCGAGTGTTTATGTGTGGGAGGATCTATTTCTGTCGGAAAACTCTTCTCGGGATGCCCTCCGAGTTAAATTCTCCATGTTAGCCAAATTTTCAAACTCCGACTCGGGGATCATCCTCAGGACTACTGAATAAACTGAGGGGGTGAAAGTTGAAAGGGTACAAGGAATTTTTTGTTTTAAATAGAGTTATGTACATAAATTAGTTAAAGAAATTAAACGAGATCAGCTAGGATTTTAGTTGTGCACTTGATTTTCCACTGGATGTCAGCACAAAACAGAGAACCACTCCTATCCCTTGGCCACCAAGTTTTTGTATACTTCTTCTATCAATTTCAGCACCAAACTCGGTGTAGAATAAAATCCGTTGTACCCCTTAGCTTTTCAGCTTCTCAATTGTCTTGCTATTTAAATCTGCAATGTAATACATGCTTGCACGTTGTCTGTGGATGGGCAAACATCGATAATGTTCGGTGCCATATTCATCTGGGTACCGTGATACATTTGGCCCCGTCCATTTTATTCTAAATAATTTTTGAAATGGCTGGAAAGAAACTTTTGAATGTAGAGAACGATCCTCGAGTTGGAGTTTGAAACGTTGGCTAATATGGAGAATTTAACCAGGTGGGAATGCCGAGAAGATATTATCTACAGTATTCACTAGGAAAGCATTAAATGTTATTTCAGGATGAATTTAGGTTTTTTTCTCTCTCTTGCATCCTCCCTTTGACTTTTTCTCCCTTCGTCTTTCTCCCACTCCGCATCTCATTTCTCCTTGCATCTTCCCCTCGTTCAGAGAATCTCTTATATATTTTTTTTGAGAACGATCCACTTCCTCGCACAAATGCATGGGCGCTGTTGAGTTTCCGTCGTGACGCAATAAAGGGAGGAGACGTTGAATGCCAATTCGAGGTCACCATAATTTATCTTCTCTCGGGTTTCCTCCGCTGAACATCCGGGGGATGTTGATATAACGCCGTGTTTTCAAGCACTCTGGTTGCGGTGTAGACACATGATGGCATTGTAGCGGACGTTGGTAAACGATGCCAGTGGTAAGTGGCTTTGATTGTTGATGAGCCTTTGGAGGTGGTAGGGGGGAATGTCTTGTGGGAATCGGATGCCACCAATTTTTTTTCCATAGAATTTATGGTTAGCTGAATTTTTGTATGAATGAATTCAAGAAGGTGACTATAAATTGGTGGCGTAGGTATCGAAATCCCGCGTTTCTCTTCAAGGTAGTTGAGTGACATCGACTAAAGTCGAGTAATGCACTCGGGCTACCTATTATTTACGCAAATGAATCGCCAGAGGATTTAAACTAATAAAAAACATTATTAGGAATGAAATGTAAGTGCAATTTTGCAAATTAGCACAATGCAAACGTTAAAAATGAATTTCACAGGGTTTTACAGTGGTAAACTTGGCTTATTTCAACACTACTTCGAACCTTTAAACACCGATCTTTTGAAATAAATTAATTAACCCGGGAAAGGGCGCACTAGGTGTATATTACCCATGATTCTTCTTTATTTAATAAGAATAATTATTAATATCAATTTAATTCGGTGGACTTATTTAAAATAGAACACAGCACAACTATATAATTCCAAGGAAAGAGAAAAAAATTTCTTTGGGGTGTCCATGGCACCCATGTGCCTTCTAATATTACATATTGCCGCGCGCCATCTCCCGGGTTAAATGTTCACAATCGAAGTGGTAAATCCTAAATAAATACATTCATTTTTTAAGAAAAAGAAAGGCAGTTTTTTGCAAATATCTTTCTTATTTTATCATGAATTTATATTTTCCAGTACGTCTTTAGATTTGCCTCAAAATTTTACTTCTAATGAGTGCCGTCTCAACTTCTTGTTACAAACAGCTTCGCTAGCTCGAGAAAACCGTGTTTGTCCATAAGAGTTAATGTTAACATTATCCTAATTTTGCCGTCAAATATCTCAGGAACAGCAAATGGGAATATCTTTCTCTTTGGATCATTGAAAGTGCGTCTTTCAACGACTATGACACCAAAGCTTCATCAAACTCTTGTTTCTTTTACCCAAGCGCTCTTACTACATGCAGTAAGTCCGAATTACTTTTACACTGGAGGATTTTTATATGGCTGTACAACAATATGTTTTCCGTATGATGATGGTATATTTATCTAGGTACCGTGATGTTTGGTCCTGTCTGTTAAATCTAAATAATTTTTGAAATAGCTGGAAATTTTGAATATGGATGGAATTGAGGAGGAATTTTCCGGATGTTAAGCAAATGCGTATTTTAAGTGGCATAGATTTTTTTCCATTTAATTATTTTAGAAGAGTTATCTGCATCCGAGTATTTTTTTTACGCATCTGAAGTGATTTTGTCAGTTCGGTAAAGAGACACGCAAGGTGGCATAAGTATTGGTTTAATTTTTAACAGTAATGTTCAAGATTTTGTAATAAAGATACATTTCCTATGAATAGTTTTTCTTTTTTTGTAAATGTGCGAAAGTTTAATAATTTTAAATAATCTCTGCCCGATATCAGTTGGCATATGATTTCTCAGATCCTTTGTTGCCAACGTGTTAGATACCATGCTTAGCTACGTCATATTAAGCTGGCATGTGCAGTATGATTGGTTGCATTCATTTTAAGAGCATATTTCTCTGCCTTGAGTGAGTCCGCCGAGTATTTCTTCGTCAAATTCATTTCAAATTTACTCGGAAAGTCATATGCATGATGAAGTAAAAAATTCCTATTTTAATCGCCTAAATTTACTATCTTTCGGGTAACAAAATTCCTAAAAAGTCATTTATTGCTTGAGTGTATATCCAGGGGGAAAACACTTATAGGTACTTACTAAAGAGTATATCTACATACGAAAAATACTTTGGAAGACAGAATGTGATAAAATTCATGTGCAGAATCAAGAGCGAGAATTCAGTTGAATATTTCACGCGCGTAATCCCTGTGATGAACTGGAAACGGGAAACGGGGTATTCAGTGCGGAAATGATTTTCCTCTTAGTACGTGCAGCTAGAGTAACTGAACATTTTTGTCATCCCAGATGCCTCTCTTTTTTACACGTCGAGTCTTGGTTGATGTGTTCAAAAAGGGTCTTTTTCCTCACGTCTACGTCCACTCTTTCAGATGATTGAGCAATTACATTTCAGTCAAGCATGAGGCTGTTCTCCTTTCTTTTACCATTTTTTCCGAGCCGTGATAATTGCTCCAGTGCTCATGCCTAGAATTCGTGCTTCGTCGTGGCGGCCAAGTTTCTATTACTTTTGTTGAACGAGAATTTTTTATATATTTTACTCAGGGTATCTTTGCATTCGAAAAGAACGGATACATTCTCATTTGTCGTACTTATTTATAGTGCTTGTTAACGTTTTAATTATAACTTAGCTTTAATTGCTTTGTAGTGATAACCAATGTTGATCGAAGAAGTATCTTTCCTGAAATAATAAGGCATGAGTTTTGAGGATTTGAAATATCATTGATAATTGGATTGGGTTGCATAGGTTGGGTGAAAAGGTGGATGCCACCTAATTTTTTCCACTACGCTATTGATGTCAACGAATTTTAAATAAAGGCAAGAACCAATTTGGTTATTCGTTGTGTTTGAATTATAATACTCGTGAACAGCGATGCTTACGATAGAAAGAACATCAAAACTCGAGTGTAACGGTTGTTTTGTGGCAGAAACTTTTTTGTGAAGGTGCAAAATTAGTTCTAGAAGTATCTGTGATTAATGTAAACTTTTCTTCCCGTCAACTAGCTAACTCAAATAGAGAACTAAGTCAGATTCTTTGACGATATTTATAAACTTGAGCCATTGTTTTAATCTACCTCAAAAATATTCTTTTCCGTGTCACTATCAATTCATGTGTATGATAGGCTTATTTTCATTTCTGTAGAGTAAACCACTTTGTATATTGTATCTGATAAAGGTAAAATCACGGAGAAAATTATGCATTGAATAATTCCTATGAAAAGAAATATATTTTCTGGTTTTAAGAAAATAAAATCTATTCATGGCCACCGTCATACTGAGTCAAGTGATTCGCCAATTTATTCCGACTTTTTAAAGTTTGCGTCAACAGTAAGGCATAGAAAAAAGAATTCATTGGTGGAAATAAGTTAATAATAGGCATTTAATAATTAACTATAAAATCCTCATTTAGAACTACTTTTATTAGAATGCCGCAAATAATATACTGGAAGGTTGGTCAAATATTGCTAAACAATATAGTATTGAATGAAAGTACAATGCTGAAGGCCATAAATGAGAAGAGTTTTGCAGATAGGATTAAGTATTTTTTCACTTTGTATTTTATGTATTCGCAATTTCGTGTGACGAAGACTAGGTTGAAAGAACAAGTGCGGCATATCAGACATTGTAACGCTATGTGAAACTTATTTTCTCCCTTATCTAAATTTGTGAGCAATAAAAACCTCACTACAATTAATTCCGAGTAGGTAATTAACCACTTCAGCTCATGACTTCCTTTCAGTGGGCGCTGCGTTGAAAATGCAGGCTCCAATTCCTTTTTCCCTGCTCTACATCCGTAGTTCTCTCTATCTGCACCATTTTCTCTTCCAAGCTGATGATCCTAACAAAGAGTACTGGCCGCGTATTTTGCTTTGGTTCATGGCTTCAAACGACATTTGTATGGTGACGGAAATACCATCATTGTACTTTAAAGTCTCCCCTCCATCTTCTCACTCTGGATGAAGCCACGAAACCATTTTTTTCCTACAGCCTCATGATGTCCGCTCAAATGTTCGTGGGAGTCCACAACAAAGACGCATGTGTTAACTCGGCGGCGACCTTTTTAGTTCATAGCGACGAGGCCGAGCCAATTAATTTCCCCGGGATTTGTGCGCCTGGGACACTCCGTCTCCCATTGTGGCCCACTCTTCATTCATGGATTGCCGCGGAAGGGGGGAGTCATGGCCTCTGGGTTTTCGCGTGGCCTGAGAGGCGCTGTGTGTCGTGGTCTGGTGTCGCGCCCTAGTAGAAAGAAGGGGACAAAGGAGGTAGTAGTGACGCGGCGCGACAGGGCACGATGGTAAACGGGTGGGCTCTGGGTGGGTATCTCCATGGGAATGGGTGAGGTGTCGGATTTGAGTGAGGGCGGAGGGTGGGGAGAAGGAGGAGGTGATCAATAGGGGCACATTAACCGCAATTGCCGATGCGTGTTCACGTGCGCCAGGACGGTTTCCGCATTGATTGCGCGCACGCCCGTGCCTTACGTGGATGTGCAATAGGGAGATGCAATAGGGATGGGTGAATTGGATGGGGATGTTCAATGGTAATTGGAGTGTGATATGCGTCAATTGTGGTTTTGTGGTGTCATAAGCTCTTTCGTTCGTCTTAGACGGAGGATTTGATTCTTTGAAACTAAAGATCATCTGCAGATCATCTACAGATTCCCTGAAAAAACACAGATTGCCTCCAGTTGACTGAAGAATGGATGTTTTGTGAAAACTCTGGTCTATTAAATTACTTTCGTACCATATTTTAAAGCATACGTTCTTTTCTTTTCTAAATAATACAAAGTCATCTTGCCCATATCCATGGCGTATGACAGAAGTATTTTCAACTCTGTTCTGCAATTAAGCAAGCATTTTCTCATGAGTACCATGACTGCTTTTACGCATAATCTGCAATATTCGCTTATTTGTGCCACGGTGACCGTGTATAAGTCGAAATAGACTGATCATCACTCGGTCACTATGGTAGTTAGTCATGAGTGTTTCAAATCGAACCAATTTTTGAGGTGCACTACAATTGTGTGTGTTGATTTGTGTTACTATGGAGTGGATATAATTTAGAGCCAGTGTTTTAATCGTTTCTAAAAATCTCTTTGCCGTAAGGTAAATATCTATTATATGTTATATCAAATTGTGATTTATCTTTTTTGTGGTGACCACGAAAATTTTCAATACGTTGAAGTCATATAATATTTTTTATATGTGCTCTATCACTCATTTTTAACCTAACTGAAACATTAATTACTTGGTTCATTTGAGTATTTAATTTGAAAATAATCATATGAGCTCCAATTGTTCCTTAAAAGAGTTGGTAATGAAAATACAATTTGATATTCACCATGATGTACTATTCATGGTGAGCGATTCATGTATCTTGGTGACTGATTATGGGGCATTAGGGATCATGAGTTAATTTTCTTACTTTTTCGCATTTTTTAAAAGCCAGTGAAGACTTTGATTGAATTGGTTCTAGAATTAATTTTTCTGGATTAAATTGGTTTAGAGAGAAAAATTCATATCTTTTAGTTTACCTTAAGTACTGTGTATTTTCTTTAATATTGGTCATGATATCAACGGTTTTGAAAATTTCATCACATTTTGTAGAAAAAATCAAATCTCGGGGACAAATTTTTGCCATTTTTTGGTTATTTTAGCATGATAAGGGTTTAGGGCAATCCGGTGCCATATGTTTTATGATTGCTTTTATATTTTGGAAGAAGAAAATTTAACCACAAAACCTGCATCATTGATGTAATGCCCGTTATTTATTTTTCAACGAAAAAAACATGGGCGAGTGGTAAGTCACTAGCCATTGATTTACTTAAAATAAAAAGGGGGAATGCATGCTAATGCATAAAAAAGAAACTTCAGTTTTAATAGCTATTTAAATGAAAACATTTAAATTTCATTATTCTAGGAATAACTCGGACTTGTCGATGGCTTAACTTCACGGATCACATGAAATTTCACATTGAGGTAAACTCAGCCAAGAAAAAATCATTTACCTTGACCAGGATTGGAACCTGGATCTCCCAAATCCGCGCTGTTTGTTCCACCTCTTGACCTACCAAGGTGTTATCTTCTACGGCAGAGATTTTACTTAAAAAATTCAAAATACTTAAAAATTTCGCTTATTAATGGTCGAGTCCAACTACTTAATTACATAATTTATAACGAAAATTGTACAAGTGTATTTTACCGCCTCTATCATTTAGAGAGGTCACCTTATCAAGCGAAATATTTGATCTAAGGAAGGTCTCTAATTATCCTTTTGGAAATGCGTAAGAGTCACATTTCATCCCGATTGTTGGCAGCAGTTTCGATATGAACAGTTGGTGAGAATATCCACTTATATTTGCAAAATCACTTTCTGAATGTTTTTCAACATTCTAATTTAATTTATCAATCAATATTTGTTTTTTGAAGCAGCCCGTATCTTCCCACGAGACATTATTGCAAGTTATGTTTACTAATCATTGTAATCAGCACCATACACCCATGTTGTCAAATTTTACTCGAGTAGTTTTGCGGTTATTATAGTTCGTTACTTACGTTCGTTAGCTTGATACAACAAAAATAATTGCAATGCCCACAGCTATAGCGACAGTAAGCTGCTTAAATGACAACGTCTTTTTAGCCTTCTCGGGAAAAAATGGAGCGCTGCCATTGGCGGTGATATGAACTACGTAGTTGGAAATAGACATCGTTGGTACTATCAGACAAGAAGGGCGTCTTTTTGTAAAATTCGAATTTGTTACTATGTAGACATCGTATTCAATAGGAAGACAGTTTTGTTGTTTTCCAGTTCGCCAAAAATTATTTTACGTAGTATACCACTCTGATGTCATCTTTTTGACAAAAGGGCATTTCAAAAACTCATTCTTGTATCATATTATTTACGTGCCCTTAATTTTTCCACGGTCATCATATTCTTTCAGAATATTTCGCTAGTTTTCTTTCTATAGCAATTGTACATCATGTGCGAGTATTAAAAAAACACAATTATTAAAATAGAGCCATGTGAAAAATATACCTATGTTGTT